>NC_041226.1:28717959-28722983 GCF_002837175.3 Physeter macrocephalus | reverse complement strand
CCCTCTAGAATTTATTATTTGTAGATTTTTTGATGATGGCCATTCTGCCCGGTGTGAGATGATATTTCATTGTAGTTTTGATTTGCATTTCTCTAATGATTAATGATGTTGAGCTTTCTTTCATGTGTTTGTTGGCAATCAGTATATTTTCTTTGGAGAAATGTCTATTTAGGTCTTCTGCACATTTTTGGATTCAGTTGTTTGTTTTTTTGTTATTGAGCTGCATGAGCTGCTTGTAAATTTTGGAGATTAATCCTTTGTCAGTTGCTTCATTTGCAAATATTTTCTCCCATTCTGAGGGTTGTCTTTTGGTCTTGTTTAGAGTTTCCTTTGCTGTTCAAAAGCTTTTAAGTTTCATTAGGTCCCATTTGTTTATTTTTGTTTTTATTTCCATTCCTCTAGGAGGTGGGTCAAAAAGGATCTTGCTGTGATTTATGTCATAGTGCATTCTGCCTATGTTTTTCTCTAAGAGTTTGATAGTGTCTGGCCTTACACTTAGATCTTTAATCCATTTTGAGTTTATTTTTCTGTATTGTGTTAGAGAATGTTCTAATTTCATACTTTTAATGTAGCTGTCCAGTATTCCCAGCACCACTTACTGAAGAGACTCTCTTTTATCCACTGCATATTCTTGCTCCCTCTATCAAAGATAAGGGGTCCATGTGTGTTTGGGTTTATCTCTGGGCTTTATATCCTGTTCCATTGATCTATATTTCTGTCTTTGTGCCAGTACCATACTGTCTTGATTACTGTAGTTTTGTAGTATAGTCTGAAGTCAGGGAGCCTGATTCCTCCAGCTCCATCTTTCGTTTTCAAGATTGCTTTGGCTATTCGGGGTCTTTTGTGTTTCCATATAAATTGTGAATTTTTTTGTTCTAGTTCTGTGAAAAATGCCAGTGGTAGTTTGATAGGGATTGCATTGAATCTGTAGATTGCTTTGGGTAGTAGAGTCATTTTCACAATGTTGATTCTTCCAATCCAAGAACATGGTATATTTCTCCACCTATTTGTATCATCTTTAATTTCTTTCATCAGTGTCTTATAGTTTTCTGCATACAAGTCTTTTGTCTCCTTAGGTAGGTTTATTCCTAGATATTTTATTCTTTTTGTTGCAATGGTAAATGGGAGTGTTTTCTTAATTTCACTCTCAGATTTTTCATCATTAGTGTATAAGAATGCCAGAGATTTCTGTGCATTAATTTTGTATCCTGCTACTTTACCAAATTCATTGATTAGCTCTAGTAGTTTTCTGTTAGCATCTTTAGGATTCTCTATGTATAGTATCATGTCATCTGCAAACAGTGACAACTTTACTTCTTTTTTTCCGATTTGAATTATTTTATTTCTTTTTCTTCTCTGATTTCTGTGGCTAAAATTTCCAAAACAATGTTGAATAAGAGTGGTGAGGGTGGGCTACCTTGTCTTGTTCCTGATCTTAGTGGAAATGGTTTCAGTTTTTCACCATTGAGGACAATGTTGGCTGTGGGTTTGTCATATATGACCTTTATTATGTTGAGGAAAGTTCCCTGTATGCCTACTTTCTGCAGGGTTTTTATCATGAATAGGTGTTGAATTTTGTCAAATGCTTTCTCTGCATCTATTAAGGTTATCATATGATTTTTCTCCTTCAGTTTGTTAATATGGTGTATCACATTGATTGATTTGCGTATATTGAAGAATACTTCCATTCTTGGAATAAACCTCACTTGATCATGGTGTATGATCCTTTAAATGTGCTGTTGGATTCTGTTTACTAATATTTTGTTGATGATTTTTTCATCTATGTACATCAGTGATATTGGCCTGTAGTTTTATTTCTTTGTGACATCTTTTTCCGGTTTTGGTATCATGGTGATGGTGGCTTCGTAGAATGAGTTTGGGAGTGTTCCTCCCTCTGCTATCTTTTGGAAGAGTTTGAGCAGGATAGGTGTTATCTCTTCTCTAAATGTTAGATAGTATTCGCCTGTGAAGCCATCTGATCTTGGGCTTTTGTTTGTTGGAAGATTTTAATCACAGTTTCAATGTTAGTGCTTGTGATTGGTCTGTTCCTATTTTCTATTTCTTCTCAGTTCAGTCTCGGCATGTTGTGCATTTCTAAGAATTTGTCCATTTCTTCCAGGTTGTCCATTTTATTGGCATACAGTTACTTGTAGTAATCTCTCATAATCTTTTGTATTTCTTCAGTGTCAGTTGTTACTTCAACTTTTTCATTTCTAATTCTATTGATTTGAGTCTTCTCCCTTTATTTCTTCATGAGACTGGCTAATGGTTTATCAATTTTGTTTATCTTCTCAAAGAACCAGCTTTTAGTTTTATTGATCTTTGCTATCGTTTCCTTCATTTCTTTTTCATTTATTTCTGATCTGATCTTTATGATTTCTTTCCTTCTGCTAACTTTGGGGTTTTTTTGTTCTTCTTTCTCTAATTGCTTTAGGTGCAAGGTTCGGTTGTTTATTAGAGATGTTTCCTATTTCTTAAGGTAGGATTGTATTGCTATAAACTTCCCTCTTAGAACCGCTTTTGCTGCATCCCATAGGTTTTGGGTCATCGTGTCTCCATTGTCATTTTTTTCTAGGTATTTTTTTGATTTCCTCTTTGATTTCTTCAATGATCACTTCGTTATTAAGTAGGATATTGTTTAGCCTCCATGTGTTTGTATTTTTTACAGATCTTTTCCTGTAATTGATATCTAGTCTCATAGCATTGTGGTCGGAAAAGATACTTGTTATGATTTCAATTTTCTTAAATTTACCAAGGCTAGATTTGTGACCCAAATATGATCTATACTGGAGAATGTTCCATGAGCATTTGAGAAAAATGTGTATTCTGTTGTTTTGGATGGAATGTCCTATAAATATCAATTAAGTCTATCTCGTTTAATGTATCATTTAAAGCTTATGTTTCTTTATTTATTTTCATTTTAGATGATCTGTCCATTGGTGAAAGTGGGGTTTTAAAGTCCCCTACTATGGTTGTGTTACTATTGATATCCCCTTTTATGGCTCTTAGTATTTGCCTTATATATTGAGGTGCTCCTATGTTATGTGCATAAATATTTACAATTGTTATATCTTCTTCTTGGATCGATCCCTTGATCATTATGTAGTGTCCTCCTTTGTCTCTTTTAATAGACTTTATTTTAAAGTGTATTTTGTCTGATATGAGAGCTGTTACTCCAGCTTTCTTTTGATTTCCATTTGCATGGAATATCTTTTTCCATCCCCTCACTTTCAGTCTGTATGTGTCCCTAGGTCTGAAGTGGGTCTCTTGTAGATAGCATATATATGGGTCTTGTTTTTGTATCCATTCAGCCAGTCTGTGTCTTTTGGTGGGAGCATTTAATCCATTTATATTTAAGGTAATTATTGATATGTAGGTTCCTATTCCCATTTTCTTAAGTGCTTTGGATTTGTTATTGTAGGTCTTTTCCTTCTCTTTTGTTCCGCCACTCCCTTCTGGCTTGCAGAGTTTCTGCTGAAAGATCAGCTGTTAACCTTATGAGGATTCCCTTGTGTGTTATTTGTTGTTTTTCCCTTGATACTGTTAATATATTTTCTTTGTATTTAATTTTTGATAGTTTGATTAATATGTGTCTTGGCATGTTTCTCCGTGGGTTTATCCTGTATGGGACTCTCTGTGCTTCCTGGACTTGATTAACTATTTCTTTTTCCATATTGGGGAAGTTTTCAACTTTAATCTTTTCAAATATTTTCTCAGTCCCTTTATTTTTCTATTCTTCTTCTGGGGCCCCTATAATTCGAATGTTGGTGTGTTTAATGTTGTCCTGACTGCTTATTTCCTCTTCATTTGTTAGGTCTGGTGAGTTTTTACCTTGCTACTTCATCTGCTGTGTGTTTTTCTGTTTTTTTCATTTTGCTTATCTTACAGTGTTTGGGGTCTCCTTTTTGCAGGCTGCAGGTTCTCAGTTCCCATTGTTTTTGGTGTCTCTCCCCAGTGGCTAAAGTTGGTTCAGTGGGTTGTGTAGTCTTCCTGGTGGAGGGGACTAGTGCTTTTGTTCTGGTGGATGAGGCTAGATCTTGTCTTTCTGGTGGGCAGGTCCATGTCTGGTGGTGTGTTTTGGGGTATCTGTAGCCTTATTATGATTTTAGGCAGCCCCTCTGCTAATGGGTAGGGTTGTGTTCCTGTCTTGCTAGTTGTTTGGCATAGGGTGTCCAGCACTGTAGCTTGTTGGTCATTGAGTGAAGCTGGGTCTTGGTGTTGAGGTGGAGATCTCTGGGAAATTTTCGCCATTTGATATTATGTGGGGCTGGGAGGTCTCTTGTGGACCAGTGTCCTGAACTTGGCTCTCCCACCTCAGAGGCACAGCACTGATGCCTGGCTTGAGCACCAAGAGCCTGTCATCCACACGTCTCATAATAAAAGGGAGAAAAAAAAGAAAGGAAGAAAGAAGAAGATAAAATAAAATAAAGTAAAGTAAAATAAAATGAAGTTATTAAAATAAAAAATAATTATTAAGAAAAAAATGTTTACAGTAAAACCAAAAAAAAAACGTACGGACAGAACCCTAGGACAAATGTTGAAAGCAAAGCTTTACCTTTACAGACAAAATCTCACACAGAAGCATACACAAACACACTCACAAAAAGAGGAAAAGGGGAAAAAATAATATATCTCGCTCTCAAAGTCCACCTCCTCAATTTGGGATGATTCGTTGTCTATTCAGGTATTCCACAGATGCAGGGTACATCAAGTTGATTGTGGAAATTTAATCCGCTGCTCCTGAGGCTGGTGGGAGAGATTTCCCTTTTTCTTCTTTGTTCGCACAGCTCTTGGGGTTCAGCTTTGGATTTGTTCCCGCCTTTGCGTGTAGGTCGCCAGAGGGTGTCTGTTCTTTGCTCAGAGACGACGGGGTTAAAGGAGCAGCTGATTCGGGGGCTCTGGCTCACTCAGGCCTGGGGGAGGGAGGGCTACAGATGCGAGGCGAGCCTGCAGCAGCAGAGGCCAGCATGATGTTGCAACAGCCTCAGGTTCCTTGCGTTCTCCTGGGGAAGTTGTCCCTGGAT
>NC_041226.1:28692729-28708818 GCF_002837175.3 Physeter macrocephalus | reverse complement strand
TCAGTTCTTTTCATTCTTTTTTCTTTATTCTGCTCTGCAGTAGTTATTTCCACTATTTTATCTTCCAGGTCACTTATTTGTTCTTCTGCCTCAGTTATTCTGCTATTGATCCCTTCTAGAGTATTTTTAATTTCATTTATTGTGTTGTTCATCATTGCTTGTTTCCTCTTTAGTTCTTCTAGGTCCTTTTAAATGTTTCTTGCATTTTTTCATTCTTTGTCCAAGATTTATGATAATCTTTACTATGATTATTCTGAATTCTTTTTCAGGTAGACTGCTTATTTCCTCTTCATTTGTTAGGTCTGGTGAGTTTTGCTAATGGATGGGGTTTTGTTCCTGTCTTGCTAATTGTTTGGTATAGTGTGTCCAGCACTGTCGCTTTCTGGTCATTGAGTGTAGCTTGGTCTTGGCGTTGAGATGGAGATCTCTGGGAGATTTTTCCCGTTTGATATTACGTGGAGCTGGGAGGTCTCTTGTGGACCAGTGTCCTGAACTTGGCTCTCCCACCTCAGAGGCACAGCACTGATGCCTGGCTTGAGCACCAAGAGCCTGTCATCCACACGTCTCATAATAAAAGGGAGAAAAAAAAGAAAGGAAGAAAGAAGAAGATAAAATAAAATAAAGTAAAGTAAAATAAAATGAAGTTATTAAAATAAAAAATAATTATTAAGAAAAAAATGTTTACAGTAAAACCAAAAAAAAAACGTACGGACAGAACCCTAGGACAAATGTTGAAAGCAAAGCTTTACCTTTACAGACAAAATCTCACACAGAAGCATACACAAACACACTCACAAAAAGAGGAAAAGGGGAAAAAATAATATATCTCGCTCTCAAAGTCCACCTCCTCAATTTGGGATGATTCGTTGTCTATTCAGGTATTCCACAGATGCAGGGTACATCAAGTTGATTGTGGAAATTTAATCCGCTGCTCCTGAGGCTGGTGGGAGAGATTTCCCTTTTTCTTCTTTGTTCGCACAGCTCTTGGGGTTCAGCTTTGGATTTGTTCCCGCCTTTGCGTGTAGGTCGCCAGAGGGTGTCTGTTCTTTGCTCAGAGACGACGGGGTTAAAGGAGCAGCTGATTCGGGGGCTCTGGCTCACTCAGGCCTGGGGGAGGGAGGGCTACAGATGCGAGGCGAGCCTGCAGCAGCAGAGGCCAGCATGATGTTGCAACAGCCTGAGGTTCCTTGCGTTCTCCTGGGGAAGTTGTCCCTGGATCACGGGACCCTGGCAGTGGTGGGCTGCACAGGCTCCCAGGACAGGCAGTGTGGATGATGACCTGTGCTTGCACACAGGCTTCTTGGTGGCGGCAGCAGCAGCCTTAGCGTCTCATTGACGTCTCTGAGGTCTGTGCCGTTAGCTGCGGTTCGCACCCGTCTCTGGAGCTCCTTTAAGCAGCGCTGTTAATCCCCTCTCCTCTCGCACTAGGAAACAAAGAGGCAAGAAGTCTCTTGCCTCTTTGGCAGCTCCAGACTTTTTCCTGGACTCCCTCCCAGCTAGCCATGCTGCACTAACCCCTTCAGGCTGTGTTTATGCTGTCAGTCCTCTCCCTGCGATCCTACCCCAAGCCTCAGCTCCCAGCCCTCAACCACCCCGGCGGGTGAGCAGACAAGCCTCTCGGGCTGGTGAGTGCTGGTTGGCTCCGATCCTCTGCAGGAATCTCTCCGTTTTGCCCTCCGCACCCTGTTACTGCACTCTTCCGTGGCTCCTAAGCTTCCCCCTCTGCCATCCGCAGTCTCTGCCCACGAAGGGGCTTCTAGTGTGTGGAAACCTTTCCTCCTTCACAGCTCCCTCCCACTGGTGCAGGTCCCATCCTGTGGGATCCTCCCGGACCGGGGCACGAACCCGCATCCCCTGCATCGGCAGGCAGACTCTCAACCACTGCGCCACCAGGGAAGCCCCCCATCCCTATTCTTTTGTCTCTGTTGTTTCTTTTTTCTTTTGCCCTACCCAGTACGTGGGGGAGTTTCTTGCCTTTTGGGAGGTCTGAGGTCTTCTGCCAGTGTTCAGTAGGTGTTCTATAGGAGCAGTTCCACATGTAGATGTATTTCTGATGTATCTGTGGGGAGGAAGGTGATCTCCGCATATTACTCTTCCACCATCTTCCTCAACTCCCTTACTTCACTTTTATTTAAACTAACACTGAAGTCTAACATTTATTATGGAACTACTGAGAATCTGGAAAACTTCACGTAAAATATCAGTCATAGAAATTTTTATAATGAACTGTAAAGTGTATGTCAATGTCTATTTCAAAACCAATTTGATGAATACAGAAAAGGTCAAACTAAAAATAACTAGACTGAATCAGTTATAAGTGTAGTAACATATGCCTCATTTAATAATGAACTTTAAATTTGCACCACAGTTTAAGTAGTATCATGAATGCTAATTCTGACAGCAAAGGGTATGAACTACCTGTTGACTCACACTTGACACAAGGTCGAGTAGTTATGAGCCAATGGAAACCCTGATGTACCAGAAGGTGAATGACTGATGAGAGTGGGCTGCTGGGAAGAAACTGCAGTAACGCTGTGACACATTCAGAATGACACCGTGTCCTGAAACAGAAGGGACTGTGATCCCATCTGTTGGTAAAGTCTAACTGCTTCAGTTAAAACCTCGCTATGTAGGCAACATATTTCCTAAGAGATATATATGTATATTTTTTTATCTCCATAAACATTCAAATGTTACAAGTGCTAAACAGTTTCCGGTTCTCCTTACATATGTATGCGGTTAGCTATTTCTAAAAGGTTTCGTTAAATATTTTTGACACATTGAGGCAACAATAAAGACTTGTATGTGGGGATTGTAGGATAGTCATTTTTACCCAAGAATGGATACAAAGTTTCTGAGTGTGATGATGTCCATGAAGATTTGTTTTAACAATTCTGCAGCCATTGTAGTGATCAAATGGAAATTTAATTTATGCTTGTTAAAATTCAGAAAATCAAAGGGAGCCCCAAGCATTGACTCTGATAAAGCTAATGTTGTTAATGTGAACATACTTTTTAATGTATATTCTATAAAGTCTGTACTTTTATCATACTCCCCAACCATTGGAACCTTATGGAAACGAGATTTTCTTGTGTCTCTGTCTCTTTTGCGGACGTCTCCATAGCCCTAAAGCGTTTCCCCTGCTTATATAGTTGGCCTTTTAATTTGTGCCATATGAGTGAAAGATAAGCAACGGCAATTTAAAAACAAAAAAAAAAAAAAGGAGAGGGTTGACTTTCACAAAAAGTCAACTTCTAGAAGGCAATATTAAAGCAAAGAGCAATTAGACGAAATAAAACATACACACACAAATATTCTTGCGCACACTGGAAGTAAGGCGCATTTGAAGTATATATTTCAAATTATTCCTTTCTTGTTCCTTTAGGAAATCTTGATAATATTGGTATGGCATAACACTCTAAGTGTTTGGTAAAGTTTTTATGTTAGTCAAGAAATGACTTTATGTTAAAACTAAGGTTTCACATAACTTAACTAAGTTTACTTAGTACTTAGAAAATTGGAGGGAAACCACAAAAGTATTAATCCTCAGGTCAATTTCTATGTTTCTTCTTCTAATGCCCCCAGCTACAATCATGACAATAAATTACAATGATCCCTATATCCACAACTGAGAATATTTCCAATTTCCCAAAAGAAATCATTTTGAGTAATTCATATTCATTTGTTTGTGGGACAAAGTTCATACCTTATGACTAATGAAGAGATACTCAAAAATGCTTTTTGTGCCCCTACTATTTGTTTTACACTAGGAATAAAAAGCTGAACAAACTATCAATTCTCACAGGAATTGCAATTTTATTAGCTATAAATCAAAGAATCATATGGATACAAATTAAATTTAGACAAATATTTACATATATAATTTAAGTAGATGTTAATCAAATGATTGCATGACTTACTGTAAAATGATGAAACGAGCAACTTTCTACAAAGGGGAGGGCAAAGGGGAGAAGGAAACATGATTCTATTGGAGAGTTTAACTGAGAAAAATAACCCAGTTTGGAGGTTTGGGGAAGGTGCCCAAAACAAATCATACTTCAGCTTCTATCCAAAGCAAAAGAAGGCAGTAACTAATCAAGTGAGTGTAGTGAAATAAACCCACTCAAGGAAGGATCTAGTGTATGCAAAACTCCATGGTGATAAAGACAGGGACGTGTCCCAGAAACTGAAGGGAAGCCTAGAATATACTGGAGAAGCTGGAAGGACCATACTGTGGAGGGTCTTGCCAATCAGTTTAATGATCTTGCTTTTCATCTACAATCCAGTGAAAAGCTGAAGGACATGCAATAGTGTTAGAGCATGTAGTCAAACTTAGACCCAAACAGGCCTGGGTGTAAGTGAGACTGCTTACTGACTTCAGCCACAGTGGCAAGTGGGAACAAGACCCAGGTTGAGGTGAGGCTGTTGGTGATGCAGAAATGAGGCTGGAGAGAAAAGTAGAGGTGAGAATATGTAAGCCAGGTTGTCGTAATATTTTAAATGACAATAAGTATTTATCAGTGAAGACTTTACTAGGGCTGTTTTGGAGAAGCTGTGAAACCAGAAGTCATATTAGAGTGTGTTGAATGGTGAATGGGAGGGGAAAGAAAACAATTGCAGAAGTAATACATGAGAATCATGACATTTAGAAAGAAGGCATATGCCAAAAGGAAAACAAATTCAGTGCTCCATATTCTGACCCTTTTCTTTGAACTCTATGTTGGATTGAGTGTTAATCCTATTAAATATCTGCCATGTGAATATTTTTGTACTTGTGTATTTGAACAATTTTTTCTTAGAGTTTCATTAAGATATATTCCAAGAAACTAAAATAAAATAAAATGAAACATTCATGAAAAATGGTTTCCAAACCACACACACACACACACAAAAAGATGTTTCTAATGTCTCCTTTGACTGTACACAGCTGAATCCATTTCTGCATATAATCTGTTGTGAAATGCCATTTCAGGATTTGTAATTGAAGAAAGGGCTCACACAGATACATAAATTAGAAAAATGAGGATTTCAGGGACCATATGAAAGAGTTTTTAGGGGACCTCCATGCACACATTGACAAGCACTGATTAAAGAATTAAGTACACCTCACACATTAAATTTGGCAATATGTTTAATTTATGAAAGTTACCTTGCAGATATGGACTATGTTTATGCTAAGAGTAAGACCCCATTAAAAAGTAAATTCTTTCCTAAATCTTCTAGCTAAAAATATTTCCCAATATATTATTATTTTGGCTTTAATTGTCTATCTTTCAGAAGTCCTGCCTTCCTTCCCTTCTTTTTTCCAGTAGCCAACTACAATGCCATGCACATAATGGGATTTTGGTAATTTTAAATAAAATTGAATATTGATATCTCTTACATTATATTTGGTATCAAATTATTATTATCAGACTGTGTGGTTACATACTGCAAGCTATATGTTATCATAGTATGATTTTTGTAGGTTTTTTCTTCCCCTTGAAAGTGAAATAAATAAGCATGAAGCATTTTAACAATAACTTTGGATAAAAGGTACTTTGATCAATGATACATTATGCCTTCTTCTCTAGTAAGGCTTCCATGGTAAGCAATGATTTATGATTTTATTACTTAACTGTGTTGTAATTATCAGCCATTAATAGTAATCTGATTTTCTTTATGTTAATTATATGACACTGCTTTATATACATGGCATTACATGCATTGGTTTTATTGATATTTTCATTTTACTAAATAATTTAACACAAGGTAGTGCCCTGAGTTAGTGCCCTTTGAAGATAATTCTGTCTTGGAAAACCACCCTTCCCTCCATAAGGTCTATCATAGTTTGTTGAGATAACGAATATATATGGAAAGAACAATAACCTCTTTTGCCAGTGCTGTCCCTTAGAGCTAGAATGTGAACCACATATATAATTTTAAATATCCTAGAGGCCATATTACACAAATAAAGGAAACAGAGGAAATTAATTTTAATAACACATTGTATCTAACCCAATGTATCAAAAATATTATCATTTTAATATATAAGTAATATAAAAATTATTAGCAATCTGTCAAATCATTTTTATAATTCTGAGTGTATATTTTATAACACATCTCAATTTGAACATGAACATTTTGTTGAAAATATTTGATCTATACTTAGATTTAATAAAATTTACAGTTGAAAAAGTGGATTCATATGCTGAAGCTGTTCCTGAGATATTTAAAAGTTTTCCAGCAAACAAACTGAATGGAGAATCAATTTTAAAATTTAAATAAAAATGTTTGCAAACCATCTCTCTGAGAAGAGGTTAATATCCAAATTGTATAGTGTACTCTTACAACTGAATAGCAAAAAAAAAAAAAAAAAAAAAATTGACAGAAAGAGACAAATACTGTATGATGTCACTTATATATGGAATCTAAAAAGCCAAAGTCATAGAAATGTTACCGAACAAAAACTTGTGTGTGCCAGCCCACACGCAGTAAAGCCAATCAACTGATACCCGTTTAGAGTTGTGGTGAAGGGTGCAGCATTTATTGTAAGGAACCCTAATAACAGTCTGTGACAGCTAGTGCTCAAAAAGCCCACAGTCCCTGATGGGTTTCAGCAAAGCATTTTTAAAGGCCAGGTGAGGGAGGGGAATCCAAGGGTGTGTGATCAGCTCATGCACAATTCTCTGATTGGTTGATGGTGAGATAACATGGCCATGTCACAGGGGTTAACATTATCAATCCTTAGGCTCCAGTAGGTGTGGGGCAACATGCTCATGGTCATCAAGTAGTTAATTTCTTCAATTTGGTAGGAGTTTTAGCATCTGTAAAGCAACTCAGGAATTGTGCATCAGATACTATTATCTAGGTACTTCAGAGAGGAGCTAAAGCAAAGGATATGGAGAAGGGTCTGCCTCAGGAAAGCCTCATACGGTCCTGCTTCATTAGAGAAATGGAGAGTAGAATGGTGGTTACCAGAAGTGGAAGGGGTGGGGGGAGAAATGAACAGACATTGGTCAGAGAGTACAAACGTCCAGTTATAAGATGAATAAGATCTGGGAGCCTAATGTACATTATGGTGACTATAGTTCACAATATTGTATTACATACTTGGAAGTTGTTAACACGGTAAATCTTACATGTTCTCACCACACACACACACACACACACACCACGCATTCACACACACAATGGTAATTATGAGAGTGAAAGAAGAATAAGCTTTCTTATGGCAATCATTTCCTAATACATCCATGTATTAAATCATCACATTGTACACTATAAACTGCCAACTATACCTTGATAAAGCTAGGAAAAACATATTCAAGTTACTTAAATTAAAATTTAAAAATCATTTTTCAGTTTCATTAGCCACATTTAAATTAACTACATGTGGCTAATGGCTACTCACCTCAATACCAGAACTTAAAAGTGATCATTTTAGTGTTTATAGATCTATCAGGGTATTTAATGACATTTGACTCAAATATTGCCATTGGCATGAAGATAGAAACTCTTCCTAATTTTGTAACCTATTTAAATATTTTAAAATACACACTATTAAACAAAACACATTGTTATTATTTGTAAACATTTGACATAATGTCTTTGAATAAAAATATTTCCTATTTTATCCGGAAAGTATTTTTCTCCCTTAAGCAAATACATTTTTTTTCTTGAGCCAGTGGGAGGGGAAGAGAATAGCAACTTTTCCAGGGACAAAATTAAATCAACCAAACCAGTCAATGAGGTAGAGAGATGATAGTTGGATCTGGATATCATATTTTCTACATGTCCATCCAGTGCAAATTTCATAAATTATAGAAGCGTCTGATGATTTTGTAGAAATGGTAGTGTAGTAAGGGGCTAAATTATGAATCTTATTATCTTATGACCTTAATTATGTACTATTATCCTAATATTTAATACACTAAATACATTAATACATTAACGTGTTGTCATTTACCTTGGATGGTTCTGTAGAGAAAATACACTTAGAAAACTTAGAATTTGCAGTGCCATTGATAAAACTTCTTTCTGAAATATAGTTTCTTAGTGTTACTTTAATTGCTTCCTTTGTATATACTACAGTAGATAGATAGATAGATAGATAGATAGATCGATAGTAGATGATAGGTATTTGGCTAAATTGGTTGTGTATTGCTACTATATAGATATACACAGTAGTGTTCTCTAGAGCAGGGATCCCCAACCCCTGGGCCATGGACCAGTACCGGTCTTGGCCTGTTAGGAAACGGGCTGCACAGCAGGAGGTGAGCAGTGGGCCGAAGCTTCATCTGTATTTACAGCTGCTCCCCATTCCTCACATAACCACCTGAGCTCTGCCTCCTGTCAGATCAATGGGGGCATTACATTCTCATAGGAGAATGAACCCTACTGTGAACTGTGCACGTGAGGGATCTAGGTTGCTTGCTGTTTATGAGAATCTAATGTTGATGATTTGAGGTGGAGCTGAGACGGTGATCCTAGTACTGGGGAGTGGTTGCAAATACAGATTATCATTAGCAGAGAGGTTTGACTGCACAGAGACCATAATAAAACAATTGGAAAACAAGCTCAGGGCTCCCATTGATTCTGCATTATGGTGAGTTGTATAATTATTGCATTATATATTACAATGTAATAATAATAGAAATAAAGTGCACAGTAAATGCAATGCTTTTGAATCATTCCAAAACCATCCCCCCCGCCCCAGTCTGTGGAAAAATTGTCTTCCACGAAACCGGTACCTGGTGATAAAAAGGCTGGGGATCACTGCTCTAGAGTTTCCTGATCCAACATGGTAGCCACTAACCACATTTATCAAGCCACTAACCACATGTAGTATCAAGCACATCTGAATTACAATGTAGTATAAGGATAAAAAATATATTGGATTTCAATGAGATAATATTAAAAAGTCATATGATATCTCATTAATAATTTTTATTGATTACAGACTTCATTGATAACATATTATTTCACCTAATTATTTTTACTTATAAAAATGAAGCTACTAGAAAATTTTAAATTATTTATGGCTCACTTTATATTTCTATTGGACCATCTTGCTCTAGAGTGTTAAAATACCCTTTAAAATTTATTGAGCACATCCTACTTCCAAACTATTAGACCATACTTTTTACATATATAGGTGGACATGTATGTAATATACCTAAATACTTTAAAGAACACATTGTTTAAAAAGCACAATGATATTATTTGTAAACATTTTATATAATATCTTTGAGTAGAAGTACTTTCTATTTTATCTGGGAAGAATTTTCTGTACACAGTAAGGTTTAAATACTTTCTGAAGGTTAATGTGAACTTCTATTTTCATATCAATCACAGACATGCATCCAAGTTAAGATTCCTGCCTTTATGCCAAATGTAACACATGAAACATAAAACTAACCCAATAAATGAAAAGTAAGTGCTTACCCTTTAGAATAATTAGTGTAATTTCCCTAGTCTGCTTCTGGATACTACGGGACATTTTGTGTTTTCAGTTGATAATACAAAAAACAATGACATGCATATCATCCATATCTGTGGAATTAGCTTCAAATATCAACAGTGTTAAAGTAAGAAAACATATGTTCTTAGAATCTGAGACAGAAAGCAATTTAAAAGTTTCTAATTGTGCCCCAGTCTTCTTAAATCTTTTAGTGATCTTTTTTCATAATTTTTATTATAATCAGCCTTGTTACAAGAACACAGATTTTTTGTGATTACAGTTTTGAAAAGTGAAACCAAAAGAACTTCTACATTAATTCAAGGTATTATGACTGTGACTAGTATCTTATTAGAATGTTAAAACTAAAGGGAACTTGATGTTCATGAAGTAATGTAATACTGATTTAAAGGATGAGAAAGTGGAAGTATGATTTTTTTATGCAAATATTAAGAATTAACTATGCACTGGGTATTCCCTTATGGTGACAAAATATTGTCCTTGACTTCAAGGAGATTACACTTTACTGGAGAAAAAAATGTAAGTTTAGCAATATAGTTCACGGTAATAAGTGCTGTTACATAGGGAAGTCCAGGTTGTTACAGAAGCATGTAATAAACACTTAATAAAGGGAGTTTAAAAATTGTATTAAAAAAGTAAAAGAAAAAGAAAGGAAGAAAAAAAAAAAGGCAGCTGACTCAAGCCAGGGAGGGATGGAAAAGGACTGGATAAGCTTTCTCCTGGATAGATTATCTTAAAAGGTAGGAGTTAGTAGATATGTGTATTTGTATGAACTCATGTCTATTAACCTGGCAGAGATGTGATTCCTGAAGAAATCAGTGTGTTTTTTTTAATTTTATTGAAGTATAAAATTGATTAATTTACAATGTTGTGTTAATTTCTGCTGTACAGCAAAGTTACTCAGTTATAAATATATATATATTCTTTTTCATATTCTTTTCCATTATGGTTTATCACAGTATATTGAATATAGTTCGCTGTGATATACAGTAGGAAGGAAATTAGTGTTAGAGCCCTATTGACCTTGGAGGAGCTATGAGATCCTTAAAATGTGATTAGAGTTTGGAGTTTGCTTATTGCCCCAAGGGTTCTTTTTAGTGGTCACCCCAAGGCCTATATCACATGACTTAGGTAGATAGTCACAATGCAGACATAGTGATTTATACAATGTCTCCTTGGCCTTTTGTTTATTTTCCTTTCTTCATTCTTGTCACTCGCACTAAAAAGTAGGATCTGTCTTAGTCTCTAGTGTTTGTGAGTCAAAATTTGAATATGCATCCTCCATGAATCTTCCCAGGACTAATCCAAGTAAATTTGTGTTATCTTTTAACCCAGATTCCTCTCATCTTAAATGTATACTATGTATAATAATTATAATTGACAGAGAAGAGTTATTATATTCAAATACTATACTAGATGCTTCATATCTTATTTTATTTATTCCTCCCAGTCATTCTATGAAATAGACACTGACAGAATCCCCATTTTACAGAGGGGAAAATTTAGCAATAGGGTCATGGTCTCATGTTCATACAGCTAGAAAGTAGTGGAGGTAGGACTGAAATATGTTTTTCCTAATACAAGCATACTTTGGAGATATTGTGGGTTTGGTTCCAGACCACTGCAATAAAATGAATAGCACAATAAAGTTAGTCATATGAATTTTTTTCTTTCTCAATGTATATAAAAGGTATGTTTACACTATACTGTATTCTATTAAGTGTGCAATAGCATTGTGTCTAAAAAATGTACATACCTTAATTAAAAATACTTTATAGCTAAAAAATCCTAACCATCATTTGAGCTTTCAGAGAGTCATAATCTTTTTGCAATAGTAACATCAAAGATCACTACTCAAAGATCACTATAACGAATTTAATAATAATGAAAAAGTTTGAAGTATTGCAAGAATTACCAAAATGTGACACAGAGACCTGAAGTGAGCAAATACTGTTAGAAAAAGATGGTGCTAATAGACTTGCTCAATGTAGGGTTGCCACAAAATTTCAATTTATAAAAAGTGCAATATCTATGAAGGGCAATAAAGGAAAACAATAAAATGAGGTATGCTTGAACGTCTCTTTTGGCCAGTATATTTGTGATATTATTAAATCACAAGTGGGAGATCACACGTCATTGCACTTTTCGGAGGAGAACTAAAATAAATAAATAAACAAGTGAGTAAACAAATAAATATTACTGAAGCAGTTGACTTTTACCTATAGAGATACAATCATACACTAAATCTCAAAACTTATATGTGAAAACTCATGGCCTACATCTTGTCACCAACGTCCTGCCTATGCCCACCATTTACTTTCAGTCTGCTGGTGACCAAGACGTACACTTTAAGAATATTTAACAAACTTCTAGTATATTCTATGAATATATTATCCATGGTCTTCACTGAGATTGCAGATGAAATGTAAAAGAAGGTTGCGAATAGATGATGAGACCTACCTGCCACTTGTAGGTTGCTGAAGAAAGAACAAATCTGCAAGTGCTTTTAACTGAATCAAAGAGATTGTTGCTCTATAGGGTCGGGAAGAAATTGAGGATGTTGAGATTCCTGTTGTTGAGATATACAACGGATACAAATGAATTCCAGTTGCCTATGGCATCTAGCCCATATTGTTAGAACTCTACTGGTTAATAACAAGAAGTTAGAAAGGTAGAAATCATTTGAAGACAAATAAAGTCCATGTTGACTCTTCCTACTGACAGCTCAAGAAAAATGTGTCAGTGATTTTGGCATAGCTGCTGCTAATTTATAATGACTAGTAATTTCCATTTTAAATCTTTATACATTACGCTAGAAACTGTGTTCAAGTACAAGAAGAGCTCTGCCTAGTAATTTCCGATGGCTTGTGCAGAAAATGAAGCAGTAATGCCTCCTGACCTGTAGAGTCACTTTGTTTTTCAACCTCCATCTCTTATAAGGTCAAAATGTATGTGATTTACAACACTGGCATCTTCCCATCTGAGTGTTTAAAATGTGAAGCCTTGAACTATTTCATTTTATATGATAGTCATACTAAGCCTATCAAAACATGTTCCTGGAATGGACATCCCATTCCGGCTGTGCATACAAGATTTGGCTGTTTGTACTGAGTAACTTTTGTTTTCCAATGTGAACACAGGTAGGAACTAAATCCTTATCTAAATTCACTCTACCAGAAATGTAGTTTAGAGAGGAAATGGACCTCAGTTATAATCTAGTGTGATACATTCCACCTGCAGATGAGGTAAGCAATGCCTGGAGGTGGTAAGTAATTTTAAAGTTCTACCATGAGGTAATAACAGCCTAAGTACTAGAACAGGGTCTCCTATTTTCCAACATAAAGTTCTTCTGATTAATCACGTATTGTTATTATAGACCACACCTATTGTCAAGGCATCTCCATTTGGTCACAGGTTACTGAAGGCTCAGCCAGTGCACAAACAATTTCTGGGCCTCCAAGGGTCTTTCCTCTTTGCACTGACCTGTAACACCTGCATCCTGGCCACACAATGAATCCAATACTTGCTGTGGGGCTGAATGCTATCTCCTTGGCCATATCTATAGCAACAATTAGTGCTCCAGATACAAGTGAAAGACCAGCTAGTCAGTTTACTGCATCTGGGATTTTGGGATTCTAGAAAAAGCTCCTGTAAAACCTGACACCATAACTATCACTTCCCACTTAGCCTCTTTGTCACCAAAGAGCTTGAAATCCCTTAACTAGCACCCATGATTAGAATCAGCTTTGGATATGGGAGGACACATGGGCTATCAGGAACATAGTGAGGCATCAGACAAATCTGTGGCCAATAACTATCCAGTTCCCTTTGGGGGCCTCATTATTTTCTCTTAGCAAATGAGAATGACTCCCCACTCCAAACCTAGCCCTGCCCTTGTGTTCTAAGTATACTTTTGCTGAGCTCATAGCCTTCTCCTGTCGCTTACCTGAGACCCCCGACCCAGGATATCTCTGCCTGGAAATGCAGTGCAGAGTAATCTGTATGTGAATATGTATGAATGATTACATTAGTGAAAGCAGCTGAAGTCAACCCAAGGAAAGGTAATAGTAACAGTAATTGTTAATAGTAATTGTCAAAAATCAGCACAATAATCACCAATTGTTTGACAGTTGGAAAGTCTGTATCAAAACTATCATATTCCTTATAAAGAGCTAAGGATTAACAAAATGCAAAGTGATATGGTAACCTAGTGTACCAGTTAGGATTAGGTTCAGCTACACGCTAGAGTAAACTCAACTTAGCAATGGCCTAAACACATAAGATTTTATTATCTCACATTATATGGTCAGATGTCAGCAATCCAGGGCTTATATGAGTTTCTTAAAGCTGTAAGAAACCCAGCTCATTACATCATTTCACCATTCCTGACACGGTCATTTTCTGGAAGGTACAAAATAGCTGCTGGAGCTCCAGCCACTACATCCACATTCTAGACAAGAGGAAGAATGAAGGACAGAGAATGATACACAATATTTCCACTTTCCTAGAAATTAGTTTTGTGGCTAAAATCTCTGTGAGAGCACAGAGGACAAAGAGTAAGAGAAAGAACAGAAGTCTGAAGAGGTGCAAAGGTGTGGCTCCTATTTACAACCTGTTAACAACAGTGTGGGGGGGCCTGGGAATGACCTTCAGGAGCCAGAAAGGGTGACAATGGATGCAGAATCCATAGAGGACTTGGAGAGCTGAGTCCCGGGCAGCCTGGAGGCCTGTTCATGGACTTGCCACCCAGGATGGTCTCTGCTATGTTTGGGGAGATGCTTTGCCATTCTTTTGTATTGGTCTTCCTTGTTTTTTTCTGCCTAATTTCTGTGATTTCCAACCCACAGGAAATGACAATACAGGTTTTTTTAATGAAAAAAAAAGTCTATTGAGAGTTCAAACTGCCATATAATTAATAGTTGAGGGATTTAATGGGATTATAGTAGCAGAATCTGCCCTACTATCTAAAACTTCTCTGATGACAGACATAGACAGGAAGCATCACAAGGCCAGACTATGGAGGTTTCAGCAAAGAGAGGCGTAAACTCTTCTCTGAAGGGAAAAAAATCTATCGTAATCACAGAGACCCGCCAGCATAAAAGCTGCCTACTCTATTGCTTTATTGAAGGAGTTTGCCCTTGAATCATGCAGGCAAGAAGTAGTTAAATTTCAATGAGTAATTATAGCAATTTGAAATCAGTAAATCATTACATGTGTAAGTTTTATTTTCAAGGATTCTCCTTTGCCAATCTTGGATGTATACTCATGGTTGAGACACAAAGCTCATGGAGAGTATAATCTCTAAACATGAAATGTCCTTCCTCACATACTTATGTTGTTTCCCTCACAGCAAGGAAGTGCTCAAATGTAGTAATACTCCATCACTAAACATATCAGTCAGCCCCACATAGAACAAAGTATGCAGGGACAGAGGCAGAGGTAAGAAGCATGCAGAAAAGAGCAACAGCTTAATTTTGACTTAATAAGGAAACCAAGACTCATTCTCACTTTTCTTGAGGGGTAAGTTCCCAGAATAATGCTGCAGATCCTTTTGTACTACTTACTCAATCACCATATTATGACCTTAGGCAGTGTTTCCAAACACGTCCAGCCTGGCTGCATCAGAAATGCTGGTGGTGGTTTTTTTCTTTTTTTAATATTTGAATTTTATTTTATTTACTTTTTTATACAGCAGGGTCTTATTAGTCATCCATTTTATACACGTCAGTGTATACATGTCAATCCCAATCCCCCAATTCAGCACACCAACGCCCCACCCCCCCGCCGCTTACCCCCTTGGTGCCCATACGTTTGTTCTCTACATCTGTGTCTCAATTTCTGCCCTGCAAACCGGTTCATCTGTACCATTTTTCTAGGTTCCACATAAATGCGTTAATATACGATATTTGTTTTCTCTTTCTGACTTACAACATTCTGTATGACAGTCTCTAGATCCATCCATGTCTCAACAAATGACTCAATTTCGTTCCTTTTTATGGCAGAGTAATATTCCATTGTATATATGTATCACATCTTCTTTAACCATTCATGTGTCAATGGACATTTAGGTTGCTTCCATGACCTGGCTATTGTAAATAGTGCTGCAATGAACATTGGGGTGCATGTGTCTTTTTGAATTATGGTTTTCTCTGGGTATATGCCCAGTAGTGGGATTGCTGGATCATATGGTAATTCTATTTTTAGTTTTTTAAGGAACTTCCATACTGTTCTTCATAGTGGCTGTATCAATTTACATTCCCACCAACAGTTACATTCCCACCAACAGTGCAAGAGGGTTCCCTTTTCTCCACACTCTCTCCATCATTTGTTGTTTGTAGATTTTCTGATGATGCCCATTGTAACTGGTGTGAGGTGATACCTCATTGTAGTTTTGATTTGCATTTCTCTAATAATTAATGATGTTGAGCAGATTTTCATGTGCTTCCTGGCCATCTTTATGTCTTCTTTGGAGAAATGTGTATTTAAGTCTTTAGATTTGGAGAAGGATGGGTGTTAGCTCTTCTCTAAATGTTTGATAGTATTCACCTGTGAAGCCATCTGATCCTGGGCTTTTGTTTGTTGGAAGATTTTTAATCACAGTCTCAATTTCAGTGCTTGTGATTGGTCTG
>NC_041226.1:28673776-28692719 GCF_002837175.3 Physeter macrocephalus | reverse complement strand
TTTGTTTGTTGGAAGATTTTTAATCACAGTTTCAATTTCATTACTTGTGATTGGTCTGTTCATATTTTCTATTTCTTCCTGGTTCAGTCTTGGAAGGCTATACCTTTCTAAGAATTTGTCCATTTCTTCTAGGTTATTCATTTTATTGGCATATAGTTGCTTGTGGTAGTCTCTTAGGTTGCTTTGTATTTCTGCAGTGTGTTGTAACTTCTCCTTTTTTATTTCTAATTTTATTGATTTGAGTCCTCTCCCTCTTTCTCTTGCTGAGTCTGGCTAATGGTTTATCAATTTTGTTTATCTTCTCAAAGAACCACCTTTTAGTTTTATTGATCTTTGCTATTGTTTTCTTTGTTTCTAATTCATTTATTTTTGCTCTGATCTTTATGATTTCTTTCCTTCTGCTAACTTTGGGTTTTATTTGTTCTTCTTTCTCTAGTTCCTTTAGGTGTAAGGTTAGATTGTTTATTTGAGATTTTTCTTGTTTCTTGAGGTAGGCTTGTATAGCTATAAACTTCCTTCTTAGAATTACTCTTGCTGAATCCCATAGGTTTTGTATTGTCGTATTTTCATTGTCATTTGTCTCTAGGTATTTTTTGATTTCCTCCTTGATTTCTTCAGTGATCTCTTGGTTATTTAGGAACGTACTGTTTAGCCTCCATGTGTTTGTGCTTTTTTATGTTTTTTTCCCTGTAATTCATTTCTAATCTCATAGTGTTGTGGTCAGAAAAGATGGTTGATATTATTTCAATTTTCTGAAATATACTGAGGCTTGATTTGTGGTGCAAGATGTGATCTATCCTGGAGAATGTCCCTTGCACATATGAGAAGAAAATGTAATCTGCGGTTTTTGGATGGAATATCTTATAAATATCAATTAAATCCATCTCTTCTATTGTGTCATTTACAGCTTCCGTTTCCTTATTTATTTTCATTTTGGATGGTTTGTCCATTGTTGTAAGTGAGGTGTTAAAGTCCCCCACTATCATTGTGTTACTGTCAATTTCCTCTTTTGTAGCTGTTAACAGTTGCCTTATGTAGTGAGCTGCTCCTATGTTGGGTGCATATATATTTATAATTGTTATATCTTCTTCTTGGATTTATCCCTTGACCATTATGTAGTGTCCTTCCTTGTCTCTTGTAACATTCTTTATCCGATATGAGTATTGCTACTCCAGCTTTCTTTTGATTTCCATTTGCATGGAATATCTTTTCCATCCCCTCACTTTCAGTCTGTATGTGTTCCTAGGTCTGAAGTGGGTCTCTTGTAGACAACATATATATGGGTATTGTTTTCGTATCCATTCAGCAAGCCTGTGTCTTTTGGTTGGAGCATTTAATATATTCATGTTTAAGGTAATTATTAATATGTATGTTCCTATGACCATTTTCTTAATTGTTTTGGGTTTGTTTTTATAGGTCCTTTTCTTCTCTTGTGTTTCCTACTTAGAGAAGTTCTTTTAGCATTTGTTGTAGAGCTGGTTTGGTGGTGCTGAATTCTCTTAGCTTTTGCTTGTCTGTAAAGCTTTTGATTTCTCCATTGAATCTGAAGGAGATCCTTGCTGGGTAGAGTAATCTTGGTTGTAGTTTCTTCCCTTTCATCACTTTAAGTATATCATGCTACTCCCTTCTGGCTTGTAGAGTTTCTGCTGAGAAATCAGCTGTTAACCTTATGGGAGTTCCCTTGTATGTTTTTTGTCGTTTTTCCCTTGCTGCTTTCAATAATTTTTCTTTGTCTTATTTTTTGCCAAATTGATTATTATGTGTCTAAGTGTGTTTCTTCCTGGGCTTATCCTGTATGGGACTCTCTACACTTCCTGGACTTGAGTGGCTATTTCCTTTCCCATGTTAGGGAAGTTTTTAACTATAATCTCTTCAAATATTTTCTCAGTTCCTTTCTCTCTCTCTCTTCTTCTGGGACCCCCATAATGTGAATGTTGTTGTGTTTAATGTTGTCCCAGAAGTCTCTTAAGCTGTCTTCATTTCTTTGCATTCTTCTTTCTTTATTCTATTCAGCAGCAGTGAATTCCACCATTCTGTCTTCCAGGTCACTTATCCATTCTTCTTCCTCAGTTATTCTGCTATTGATTTCTGCTAGTGTATTTTTCATTTCAGTTATTGTATTGTTCATCTCTGTTTGTTTGTTCTTTAATTCTTCTAGGTCTTTGTTAAACATTTCTTGCATCTCCTTTCTTTCATCTCCTCGATCTTTTCTTCCATTCTTTTTCCGAGGTCCTGGATCATCTTCACTATCATTATTCTGAATTCTTTTTCTGGAAGGTTGCCTATCTCCACTTCATTTAGTTGTTTTTCTGGGGTTTTATCTTGTTCCTTCATCTGGTACATAGCCCTCTGCCTTTTCATCTTGTCTATCATTCTGTGAATGTGGTTTTTGTTCCACAGGCTGCAGGATTGTAGCTCTTCTTGCTTCTGCTGTCTGCCCTCTGGTGCATGAGGCTATCTAAGAGGCTTGTGCAAGTTTCTTGATGGGAGGGACTGGTGGTGGGTAGAGCTCATTAAAACTTTAATCTGCTTGACTGCTGATGGGTGGGGCTGGCTTCCCTCTCTGTTATTTGTTTGGCCTGTGGTGACCCAACACTGGAGCCTGCATGCTCTTTGTTGGGGCTAATGGTGGACTCTGGGAGGGCTCATGCCAAGGAGTGCTTCCCAGAACTTTCAACCAACATGTTTCCACAATTCCTCCTTGATTGTTAATCTTATATTTTATGGTGTATATTATGATACAACATGATAGTACATTTATATTTGAGCTGGAAACAGCTTTAATAAATCATAAGGGTATATTTTGTTGGTAGTTGTATAAATTATGGAAAGTTTCTCTATATCAGAAATAAAAGCAAAATATGGAAATAGGAGAAAATTTTTAAATAGAAAATTTAAGTGACAAATTTTTTTTTATAGAAAAGGGACATATATTTGACTACTCTTTAACAATAAATGAATACTTTATATAAAATTGAAACTTAAAGGAGTTTTTTTAAAAATTACTTATCTAACTTCAGTTACCCCTTTTTATCCTAGCTATTCATGCTCCTGATCACAGAGGAGAGGCACAGTGCTTTGGACATATTATTCATCAACAAATTCATCAACTCAGTAAACAAATTTCACTGAGTTCCTTTAATGGGCTAGGTATTGTTCTATGTTCGAAATGCCCAACATAGTTGGACATGGTTTAGTTGAATAAAAACAAAAAACTAAATATATGATCATAAAACTATTCCTGGGGTTATAATTAAGTAATAAGTAAAGTGCTGTGTGGGCAGGAAAACAAACAAACAATAAAAGATTAAACGTGCCTGAGAGCATTTAGAAAAACTAATCAGAGAATTGGAGTGTGCTTTGGAAATTCAGTTGGTGTTGATCAGATAGAGAAGAGAGCAAGGATATATAAGAGGGAACGGCAGGGGACATGGGTATATGTGGATATATATATATGAACATGGCATACTTAAAAAATGGGCTAGGAGTTTGTTTTGACTAGACTCTAAGCTATAAGGGAGACCTATACTTCTGGGTGGATTTACAAGGATAGAAATTATCATCCAGACTCATAAAATCTAAAAGACAAAATATATGGAAAAAAAATCGTTCTTAAGGCACTAAACATAAAGCAACAAAGTACACTGATGCCTGAGAGACTTAAAACAAATGCATTGAGACCCATAATTGCCCCAGTTTGCAATATGTAATCTCAGTCTGAGGTTCAGGAAATAACAACCCAAGCAGAGCCCCCCTGGCTCCATGAATAGAGGGTCTGGTGAGACCAAAGAAGCTGGGATAATCAGAGAAGAACACTATAGAATAAAGAGCTTCAAACATAGAGAAATTCTGAGATTTTCAGAGTTCCCTTTGAGGAGTCAACACAGCACTGATCAACACACACATGTGAGGAAACTGTCTGAGGGTGCGGGAAATAAAAAATACCTTCAAAGATTAGAGGTCACAATCTCTGGCACTTACACAGGACTGGGGAATAGTGCCTATTCCTCTAATCAGAGTGGAAAATCTCATAATTCTCAGGGCAATGTGTAATCAAAATTATATTGCTTAAGGAGCAGGGAAAAGTAGTCCTAGACCAAAGCTAACAAAGTTTAAAAGCAAGACTCAAAAAGATCAAACTGTTTCCAAGTAATCTGACTGCATCCCATGACAAAGGAATACATATATTCCTGTTTATTAGGAATACAAAAATGTCCACTGCACAAAAAAATAAAATCAAAATTACTAGCATCCAATAAAAAATTAGAAGGAATGCAAAGAAATAAACAATCATTTATAATGAAGAGAAAACAAATCAATTGATACTGACCCAGAAATGACGTAGATGATAAGATTAGAAGACAAGGACATTAACTCTGTTATTTTAACTATTTCACTTGCTCTAGAAGTTAGAGGAAAGTTTAGACGTGTTCAATTGCAACATAGAAGATAAAAAAGTTCCACATCACAGACTTAGAAAACGAATTTATGGTTACCAGGAGGGGAAGGTTGGGGGGGAGGGAGGGATAGTTAGGGAGTTTGGGATTGACATGTACACACTGCTATATTTAAAGTGGATAACCAGCAAGGACCTACTGTATAGCACAGGTAACTCTGCTCAATATTTTGTAACAACCTAATTTGGAAAAGAATTTGAAAAAGAATAGATATATCTATTCAACATATGTAAAAATAAATAAATAAAAATTTAAAAATAAGAGAGAAAACTTTCTAAATCTGAATATAATATCTGGGATGAAAAATATCCTGGATGAAATTTACAAATAAACATGGCAAAATGAAAGATGAGTGAACTTGAAAACATATCAATAGAGCTATCCAAAATAAAATACACAGAGGGATAAAAATGAATTAATAAATGAATAGAGCTTTCAGTGAGCTATGGGACAACTTCAAAGAAGTAGGGGGAAATAGAAAATATATTTGAATAAATAATAGCTGAAAAGTTTCCAAATTAATTATAAAAACTGTAAAATCACCAATACAAGAAACTCCATGAATCTCAATGACAAGTTACTTGAAGAAAATTACATAGTTACATCACAATCAGATGGTCTTAAACCAGCAAATATATATAAAAAAAATATTAAAAACAGGCAGAAGGAAAAACAAAAGGACACATTATGTACAAAAGGACAAAGATGAGGATGAGAACATATTTCATATTTCTCATTCAAACCAGTGTGAGCTGGAAGGCAGTGGAGCAACATCTTTAAAGTATGGAAAGGTTAAAAAAACAAACTAACAACAAAGATTTAAAAATCTATCAATCTAAAGATATCTTTTTTTTTGCTGAGAAGAAAAAAAAAATATAGACTTTTTCAGACATTCAAAAGCTGAAAGAACTCATCACCAGCATGCTTGCACAACAAGTAATGTAAAACAAAGCCCTTCAAACAGGAGAAAAATTTTAGCAGATGTAGTTCTAGATCTACACAAAGTGATAGAGAGCACTGGAAATTGCAACAGCATTCACAAATAAATTTTTTTCTTATTACTAAGATATATTTAAGAAATAGTCAACTGCTTAAGGTAAAAATGATTAAAATGTATTGTGTACTTTATAATATACATTGAAATAAAATGTGTGACAACAAGGTCACAATGGCTGGGAGGGGGAAAATCGAAGTATACTGATGTAGATAGAGTTCTTATCCTATACACAAAGTGGTATAATGTCACTTGAAGTTACACTGTGATAAAGTAACTATATGTACTATAAACCCTAAAGCAACCACTAAAATAATATAGCGAAGAGCTGTAACTAATAGGCCAACAAAGGCAATAAAATGGGATAAAAATGTATCCAAAAGAAGAGAGAAAAGGAGAACAAAATGAACAAAGAACAGTTACAAAAAATAAAAAACACAATTCCATTATATGTTATTCTGTACAGTGGAATATATTCAGCAATAAAAGAATAAACTTTTAGTACATGGATGAAGCTTAAAATTGTTTGCTAAAAATCATAGGCAAATTTGAGTACATAGTGTATGATGACATTTATATAAAATTCTAACTTTTTTTTTGGCCACACAACTCGGCTCGTGGGATCTTAGTTCTCCCGCAAGGGACAGAACCCACGCCCTCAGCAATGAAATTGCAGAGTCCTAACCACTGGACTGCCAGGGAATCCCCTATATAAAATTCTAGAAAAAGTCAATCTACAGTGACTGAAATTAGGTCGGTGGTTGTCTGGGGATGGAAAGGTGGAGGATAAAGAGGGGGAGAGTGGTGATGGATCTGTTTGTTATTTTGATTGTAACAATGGCTTCACAAGTGCATACATAAATCAAAAAATTATCAAATGGTATTCTTAAATTGTGTATAGTTTATTGTATGTCATTTATACCTCAATACAGCTGCTTTTAAAAAGCTATTATGACGGAAGGTAGTGGGGATTAACCTAAACGTATAGATTGCAGAACAATCATGAATGAGCCTTGAATAATATAGAATTTTAACTTTTTTCTTTGGGCCATGTTTTTGAAACTGGGAAGGTAAGTGGGCATGGCTGTAGGTACGCTATATGTTGTTTTATTTGGATCAGCATTGCCTTATGCATGGAGCAATAAGATTGTTTTCAATAAGAACTTCTGCAGTCACAAAAGCAGTTTTGAAAATTCTTACCTTTTTAATGGGGTCAAGCATAGACAATATCACCTGAATGTGAGAATAGTGGTGTCAATTCATTTCTCAATTCTCTTTTTCTTCTTCTACTTACTATAATTCTTCAGTAAAACTGCCAAGAAAAATGAACCCCATGTCCTCTGTGACCCTAAAACACTATTTATTATACTTCTAAAGGGAATTGATCTTTTAATTTATGTATTTGATTATTATTCCTAAGATTTGGGAGGGCTCACTTATTCCTGATATTAAAATGTTAACCCTATTTTAAAATGTTTTTCATTTTATTAACTGTAGAGACTATTTTTATATTGTAATTATATCAAATACTTATTATATTAACAAATTGAGCCTTCACAACTCGCTTTTAATCTATCCCTTATTAGTCTTCCTTCAGAGATAACTAACTTGAAATGTTAAACAGTTAAATGTATTTTCCAAAGATTACGAAGTCAGAAAAATAAACTAGGTTAGGGTATGAATCTACATGTATATAATTTCTTTTTTCTTCTAGAGCAGTGTTTGCAAAACTTGGTTCCTTGGGTCATTACTAAGTAGAAAATTACAATGAGTTTCATGTAATAAGAGTTACACTTTCAAATTAGTTTAGGAAAAGAAAAAGCTGAATAGTAAATTGGGGGTTTGCATATTAAAGACTGAGTTCACCCCCAAAGAAAAAGAAATCTCCTTATACTTGTTTAACTCAGCATTCCATAAACTTATTTGATAAGAGTCCTTTATAAGACATCATTTAGTATAACATGAATGAGTATTTTTCTGCAACACCCAGTTTGAGGAACATTGATGCTACAACATTTCAGCATATGCTATTTATAAATCACCTATATATAAACAGTTGGGTACTTAATATTCCAATTGACAAGATAATTGGTATTAATTTCTTGTAGGTGAAGCTCAAAATACTAATTTTAAGAAGTACAATTTTCAACCTTTTGACAAACATTCCCATCATCACTTCTTAAACCATAAGAGAAAAGACATCACAGACAAGTGAGGTAACATTTCAAGTAGAAAGAAGTGATTAAGAGAGCCAACCATCACTAAGAAGTCAAAACAAGAATGAAAATGTTCTACAGCATTTAAGATATTTCAATGGCATGACAATGATTTGAATTGAGGTTTTAGAGAAGTGAGAAATCAGAGACAGGAAGGGAAGATAATACCTGTTCCATGTTTGGAAAAGGAAAATTGGGCTAGCCCAAGGAGGCTTCTCTTTTTATGATGGGAAGATTTAAAGATGGCTATTAACAGAGAAAAGGTGTTCAGGAAAGACACAAAGATAAAAGTTGTAGAAGACACATACACTCCAAAAAGCAAGCTCTAGTAAGGCTAAGGATGAGTTGAATGTAAACTTCAGGTGAAGCCATACATGGCTGGGAGATTATACATTAATAAATTATTTTTGGAGAACTATTTAGCAATATAAAACAAGAAAATCAATGTTGACCATACCTTTGACCCACAACACGATTTGATAATTTATCCTTAGTAAATAAGTCAAAGGACAGAGATTTTTATACAAATAACTTTGCTACATTGTTATTTATAATAATGGAACATATATTATTTGATTTCCAAGTGTCTTTTTCATAAGTATTAGAATACTCAATTCCTCTCTGTACTTTGTTAATGTCCAACTTATTAATATGAATACTGATGAATATGAATATATGAATATGAAAAATAATCAACATTTAGATATTTTAAATAATCAATTGTGCTCTAAATAGAAATATAATTATATTTTATTTAAAACTAATTTTTGTTTTTATATTGAAATTAGTTTTTAAAGGAGCTAACAGCCTACATTTAAATGAGATATTTTAGCATTTCATTCTTATGCTAATTATAATTCTTAGTATAATGTTGATTTTGACATGTCTTTATAGATTTGTCTTAACAATGTAACAATAATTTTACTAATTTATCCTCATCCTAGGGTTCAATTAAAAACATAACCATCTCATATCAGTCAAGGTTGTAGGATCTAAGTTATCTACCAATGTATTATTATTATTATTATTATTTTCTTTTTTTTGGCTGTACGTGGGCCTCTCACGGTTGTGGCCTCTCCTGTTGGCAGAGCACAGGCTCCAGACGTGCAGGGTCAGCGACCATGGCTCACGGGCCTAGCCGCTCCACGGATCTTCCCGGACCAGGGCAAGAACCCATATCCCCTGCATCGGCAGGCGGACTCTCAACCACTGTGCCACCAGGGAAGCCCCCAATGTATTCTTTATCAGGATATAGGTCATTCCAACTGCATTTATTCATAAACTACTCTGGCTGAGTTCCTTGGCCATTAGGTCAATAGTTTTACTTCTTACATGGGATTTGCTGCCTTATATATAAATTTCATTTTCATATTTTTAAATTTGATGTTTTATATCATTATGTTTGGTTTTCAAGTCTTACCTGGACAAAAACACCTGATCTGTGGTTCTGCCAATATGGTATATGGGCCTAATTTGTTGATGTAATTGGAAATCTATCTATGTCTCATAGGTATATCATTATAATTAGCAGGGTCATCTGGAGGTTTCATGGAGATGAAGGATACAGTCTACATTGTTAGTACTTTTCATTAGGCCACTTGGCTAATTCATCATTTTTTTAAAGTAAATGTATTTATTTTGGGCTGCATTGGGTCTTTGTTGCTGTGCACAGGCTTTCTCTATTTGCGGCGAGTGAGGGCTACTATTCATTGCGGTGCACAGGCTTCTCATTGCAGTGGCTTCTCTGGTTGCAGAGCACAGGCTCTATGCCTGTGGGCTTCAGTAGTTGTGGCTCGTGGGCTCAGTAGTTGTAGCTTACGGGCTCTAGAGCACAGGCTCAGTAGTTGTGGTGCAAGGGCTTTGTTGCTCTGCAGCATGTGGGATCTTCCCGGACCAGGGCTCGAACCCATGTCCCCTGCATTGGCAGACAGATTCTTAACCACTGCGCCACCAGGGAAGCCCTAATTCATCATTTTGGAACATAGCAGTTAACCATCCTCCCCCAGGGTGATTACTGAGTGTGAATAACAATGCTACCTCCTCCACTATGCCCTCCCCCAAAAACAAAAGTTATTACCCCCTCTCCATGATTTCCATCCCAGGAAACATTTACAAATGATCTGTTAAATTTATTTCTATTCCAATGTTGTTGTGGATCCTACCAAGTTGCTATTTCATGTATTTTATATGATAAATATCATCTGAAGTAATGCCTAATCCCAAACTATGATACTATGGATGAAAATCTTAGGTAGAAAATCTTTTTGGCCGGAAGGATTTTGTACCTGAAATCAAAATATAATTTATATTTTATAATTTCTATTTTAATCATCATAATAATCACCTACTTTATGTAAATGTAATCAAAATAATAATCATTATTTATGGGAGAAAAGCAAAACAGAAAAGTATTGTATTCCAATTATAGACTTATTCTCTATTTCCTTCATTTTGAATAAAGTGTTGTGTCAAGAAATTGACTGACTAGGTTTGACTTTGTTTATGTCTTTACTGAGAAATGTTGTGATTAGTTTTATAAGACCATGAATTTGTATTGTTGCCAAATGGTGTACTTATGCAAATTCTCCAGAAGATATTTTTTTTCCTAATGATAATTATAGTTTCCATGCCTTAAGTACATTTTATGTTCCTGGTACTGTGGATAGACTATCTAGTCAATTTTTCAGACCACCCCATGAGAAAAGCATTACCATCGTCACATGTGGATAAGAAAACCAAAGATAAGAGAGGTTAAGTAATTTGATAAAGGTCATTCAGCTAATAAGAGTCAAAGCCAATATTTGAAGGCAGGTACGGTTGAGTCCAAAGTTGGTGTGTTCTTTCATTATATTATTCTGCCTCTGTCTGATGGTTTAAGAGAGAGGGCAAGGAGATATGAAGAAGAGTGTGTTAGCTTTGGGGGATACTTAGAGGCTAGAGTAAAACATACATACACACACACATCACAAATATTCTTTAAATGTTGAATTTTAAATATATGTATATATTTCTGATGTATGTGTGTGTCTATGTGTACGTGTGCATGTATATATCATTAAATGTTAAGTTTTTAAAAGTTGATAAATACTTTGAAATAAAAATTAAACTATTTATAGCTGAGTCCAGGTGTTTACTTGCTGATACACTGTTTTGCTTGGACAAAACTAGATTTCTCACAATTTCTACAAGAGTTTTTAATGTTTCACTGGTCTCAAAGAAACTGATCCTTTTGGTGACAGTGTTACAAAATGTGAGTACACTTTATGATCATAGATCTGTCTGATATTCAGGAACTTTTTTCAATTTTCTCACTTTCTTCTTCTGTGTAACAAGATTCCATAAAAAGCATGTGGATGCAAAGTGTTGATTGGATCAAGCTGGGTTAAATGGGTAACACCTTGGAAGACAGACCTCATTAGAAATCAAAATAACTTCAAATATTTGGAAGAGTAGCCGTTAACAAACAGGATAAAATGGTGTCTGCTGATAAAGAAGTAAAAACAAGAAAACAAACTCAAAATTGTATATGATTACTTGCGTCTTTCAAGCAGAAAAAAAACAAAGAAAACCTCAAGGTGCTGCTAATATAATCTGTCTGCTTTAAACACATGTGCAGACTTTTGCATATTCACCAGGGCGTTTGGGGTGGGGGTGAAGGTAATGTCCTTGCAATCTGTTACTTTGTCTGTGCTGATCTCTTCCCAGCTCCTGGCAGTGACCGTACTGGCACCAACACAGGACTGCTCACTATACTATGCAAATTCCTGTGGGAACATGATGCAGCAGAATATCATAACTTCTCTCCATATTAGCAAAGTGGAATTTGAAATTCTTCTTCCATGATTCTAACCTTGATGTTTGAAATAAAAGCAGGGAAACAGAAAGCTCTCCTTTGTCATCATATAAGTGATAATAATCTTATTAATTCTAATAGTAGCTAAATATTTATTGAGTGCTTTCTAGGTCCTGTTGTCTTTTCTGCAGTTAGCTTACTTATACTCCATAACAGTACTTCATGATGTCTGCACAATTTTACAAAGGTAAAATGACCACCTCCGTAAACCTTACCTGAGGTTTTAAAGAAATTAAATACTAATGTCATGATGATCTGGTAGGCATTAGAGTCAGGATTCAGCACAGGTGTGCTTTGGCTACAGAGTCTACATTATAAAACTCTCCTACTGCCACTGGCTTCTCTGGCAGCTTATCAAATACATTCTTTCTGTGGCCCAGGGATTCAAGCTATCTGGCCTTCTTCAGTTGGGATCTTTTGGACCTTGGGGCTTTCTAGTGTACCCAAGTGATTCCTCTCCAGTGCCTTGTACGCACCAACCCAGTTCTCCCTCCAGTACATTTTGCTTTCCATCAGTGACTTCCTCTGACTGGAACACCTGAAGAGAGTTGTGCTTACCCTCCTTTGGTTGAACATTTTTACTGTCCCCTCAGAACTGAGGAGAGAAGCTATCCTTTCTGCCTCTGAGGTTTCCCTCATTCTTACTTGTTCTCCTTTGTCTTGATGCTATTTCACCTGATATAAAAACACTACAGTATATTTTCTGTTTCTTCCTAGAATGATTTGTATTAACTGAGAAAAATTATAGGGTTAAAAGTGAAAGAACCCAAGGATTACATGGAGAAACAAATTCTGCTTAAACCTGGGGGAAGTCAAGCACTGGATAAAATTTAAATATAATTAAATATAAGATAAATATAAATATACAAATAAAAATATAAGATCTAAAGGAAAAATATACAAGGCAAATGAGTACAAGCTAAGATTAATCAGTTTAATAAGTGCTTATGCTGTACCAGCCATTTGGCTAGATGCTGGGAAGAAAACAAAAGCCCTTGACAGAGTCAGCCCACAGAGTCTAGGAGGATCCAACATCAGTGAGGAATAATTAGAATACATGTAAAAAATACTATGGTATTTCCAGCAGGAAATAATAATGGTGACTATGGGAGTAGTACCTATTTAATCCCAGGAATTACAGAGGAGAATTTCTTTTGTAAATGATGTTTGAGTCAAGTCTTTTGATGAACAACTTCAGTAACCATGTAGCTGATCCACCTAGCACACTGATCTCTTAATTGTTTGACATCCTTATGACTGATGATAAAAATACAAAGCCCAAAAAACTCTCGATTTGTGATATGTAGAAGTTAGAATAAGAAATCATTAAAGGGATTATCAGTTATAATAAAAACAAAAGGTTCTGAAAGTTTCAACTTTAACCCAGTATTATCTTTCTGCATGACTCAATAAATAAAAGTGACTCTGGAGCTCTATCTGTATAAAACGTTATCTCATGCTATCTCTAAGGCTGCTTATCCTTTCATTAGGAAAAGAGGTTCTGAAAAACTGGAAGAATTTCTCTCTTCACATTATGCATGACACTTCTTGCCACACCCTTGATCTCATCATTACTGGAAACTTCTTTCCCCCATAGGATAAACCTATGGTTTCCAAATTTACAACAGTAGCTCAGGCATTTTTTCAGAGCTGCAAGTCTGTAATTCCACTTTCTTCTTCTACATCTAGATTATAACTCTCCCACAAACTAAGATGTTCAAAAGTGAGTTAATTATTTTTTTATCCTGAAATTTATTTGACTTGTCCCTCTTTTCAGTCCCAACAACCAGTTAAAGACAGCTATTATTTGTTTCTTCTAAACAACTGTGAAATTTGAAATAAAATGGAGTCATTTATGTCAAGAGGTTTTAAAATGGAGCCGGGAAATGATTAAAAAGATGACAATACTCAACCTCACCAGGTGGAACCATAAACTTTTGAATGGGGTCAGACCACAAATATTCCCAGCATCTTGTGTTCTTTTTTAAGTTTCTGTCTCAAAGGACATAGCACCAAAGATAATTTAAAATTTCAGAGGCCACAATGGGGCTCTTTTGTAGTCCCTAATCTTAAGAAGTGCACCCTACCCTTTTTCCTCTTTGTGTACGAATGAGGGGGAGTGCCTTAGGAGTGCTTATTCAAAGTCACGGAGGTAAACACTGATGCCCTAGCTATTGCAGTCAACAATCAGACCTGTAGCCAGAGGTATCCCCCATGCATGAGAACTATTTCAACAGCATCAGTCCTTACAAAATTAACTGAGGAAATAGTTATGGACTCTCCACTCATCATCTGTTTCCCATGCAGTAGAAGCCTTGCTCAATTCTCATCACACTCAACACCTTTCTGTAAGCCATCTTGCCTCATGTGAAATATTGTTACTAACTTTTCTTCATACAACCCTTTCCCACTGCAACAACTTCCACCCTGCAAGCCTTCCCACTTTACCTACTGACAAAACTCCTTATGACTGTCTGACCCTGACTAATCAATTATTAACACCTAGAGCTGATTTACAAGAACCCCTATTGCTAATGCTGAGATTTCATAGCTTACTATGATGGCTCTTATTTGAAAAATGGCAAAGAATAGTATTGTTTTGGGCATGCTATCACTTCCTCCTTTGTAGTAATTGAGGCAGCTCCACTGCTTACCTCTATTTCAGCATAGCAGACAGAGAATTCCATTCTTTTTAGGCTTGTACCCTAGTGGAAGGCAAAACTGTGAAAATCCATACCAACAGCCATGATACTTTGGGGACAGTTCATGACTTTAGCATGCTTTGGAAACAAAGAGGATTTTTGACCTTGGGAAAAAACTAGATTAGGAGTGGAAATTGGGTAAACAAGTTGTTGGAATCAAACCAACTTCCATCTCTCCTAGCCATCATTCAGGTGCCTGGGCATTACATTCAGATGAAATCAAAGGAAATAATTTGGCTGATCAGGCTGCAAGGACAACTACCTTATAAGCCAACCAACCTGAAACTGAAAATTTATGGCAAATTTTGACTGCATTTCGAAAGAGGAGCTAATGATAATGACCAAAGATGCCCAATCTAAGGCATCACATTAAAAAAAGGACTTTATTGGACAGATAACAATTGTATTTTTAGCCTGTAAAACTAATTTATGGTATGGCCGAAATAAAAGACTTGTCTTTCCAGAGTCCATGAAAAGACTCCTGATGAAAATGACTTGTCAGATGACCCACTGGACAGTAGATAAACTTAGAAATTTCATAAAACAGTACTGGTGGGGAAATATTTCTAAGGCTACCAAGAAGGCACAATTAACTAGTACTCTGTGTCCTAAATGCAACCCAGGGAAAACTATCCAAACTTCCCTTGGACATTTTGACTTGCCTAAAAGGGCTTTTGAGGTATGTCAAATGGATTTTATCTAGTTGTCTCCTTCCCAAGGCTATAAATTTGGATTTGTTATGATTTGCATGTTTTCTCATTGGATTGGAGCATTCCCTTGCCAATGGGCTACAAATTTGGCTATTGTAAAAATATTCTTAGAAAAGATTATACCCACCTGGGTGTGCCCTCAGAACTGCCTTGTGACTGAGGAACACATTTTACTAGCCATCTTATGAGACAGATCAGTGAGATTTGGTATATTCTACAACATTTTCATTGTACTTTCACCTCCAATCCTCTGGACTGGTGGAAAGAACAAATAGCATTATTAAGACTCAACTGGAAAAATTTACAGAGACCTTGAAATTGGCTTGCCTTAGACACTTCCTCTGGTCCTTTTGAATCTGAGAGCTATCTTCTTTGGGAGACACAAGCTGTCACCACCTGAAATTATTACTGGTTGACCTATGCAGTTGGATCTCTCTGTTCTTCAACTAATTGAAAAAAACATGCTTCAATATTGCAAAGGACTAATCAGAGCCTTACATAAAAAATATACCTTGGTAGAACTATGTTTCCACAGTGTGCTCCTGAGAGATGAAAACAACAATCATCACAATCTACAACCAGGTGATTCTGTCTTTTAAAAGGTTTTTTACACCGTGGATGGAAAGGATCATATCAGGTACTATTAACTAATCCTTGTGCTGCAAAGGTTAAAGGTGCTGATTCTTGGATTCATGTTTCTCATTTAAAGAAGGCTCCAACACCTGACTGGACTTCTGAAATAATTGGAGGATTAAAATTAAATTAAAATTAAAATTAACTGGGAAGTGAAAGAGATTACCTCTTGTTTCTGACAGTTTTCGCAAAATTCAGGCAGAGGCCAGTGTATACATACACACTATTCTAACCTCATTACTGATCCATTTCATAATAGATCTGCTCTATCACACTGATGGATTTACTGAGTTTAATGATATTAATTCACCATTCTTGTTAAGAAAGGCCCATTGAGTTGGCTGGTGGTCTCAGAATATCATTTAATGACTTCCTTTATTAAGTCCAAGATGGTGACTAGTCAGCATTTTGTTGGAATCTATTTAATATTAGCTGAAGTTTTTACCTTCCTTGAGGGTACTACTTTTGGCAAATGGGAGATAATATTCCAGTGAACCATTCCCAAACTATAACAACTGGGGAAAATCTCTCCAAGTGCTGAGTATGTCTCCAAAGACAACAATCATCCAAATATAAGGACCTCCTAGTTATATCCATCACACATTTTCCCTTGGTTCCCAATGCTATGGGAAACTTTAAGCATTCAGCCCTTAAAACTGCCTGTAGAGTAAAACTGTTTGATCTGGTATCTCCACCTTGTTTTTGGGGTTAACACTGCCACAAAATATTTCTCCAATACCTTACTCCTCCAACATTCCAACCCTCCTGCTTTTTCTTTTGCTTCTAGCATCAAGCAAATGGCTGACCAAAATTTGTAAGAAATGTGATTTCATCCATCTATGTCAAGCCTTTTATCATACTAGGGACAAAGGGTTGTCAGCTGGCCCCTTAATGAGCTGTAATGGCCACACTGATCTTTGGCTAGAATGTATTCTGAAGTCCATACTTGTCAATGAAAACATAAATAACAACATACTTGACCATGTAGTATGTGCCCTTCCAGATGTACCTATGTATGTGGTTACAAAGGGGAACCATGGGCTAGACAGCAGGCACATGACAGGGCAGTGCCTTTTGGGATACCATAGCACTCCATCTGAAGTTCTTGTTAAAGGAAAAATATCCAGCCATTATCTTATAGCCCTAGCTGAGACTTGGCAGCCTCCTTTTTATACCTTATCTACTGTCCATTGATTATCATTGCCAAAGTATTTGTTCCTTGGGTTGGTTCCATCCATAATGACCTGTTGATAAAGTATATATTCCTAACTATAACTAAGTAAGCAGATCTACTACTCAAGCCTTGGCTCAACAAAAACTATCCCTGGATGACCTAGCAAGGATTGTATTAGGTAATCAAATAGTTCTGGATTTTATCCTTGTAGAACAGGGTGGCATCTGTGCTGTAGCCAACATGGCCTGCTGTACATGGATCCGTACTTCTGATGAAGTTGAATTAGAGCTCAAAAAATTAGAACACTAACACAAACGTCTCTGGTCCAATGTCTTTTAATGGCACCCTCTGGTTCCCTATCGATATTTTCCATTGCCTTCCTTCTGGTGTAGTTGTTTGGATAAGATCAGGCCTTCAAATATTGTTTACAATTTTTATTGAATTTTGCTATATGTCCTCGTATTTAAACTGTTATGTTACTCCTCACTCAGTTCTACTCCGAAACTTTTATGTACACCAAGATTATGTTTGCTCAGTGGATTGAAATTATAGATGAGTCTTATTGACCTGAACCTTCAGGTAATTTGATGAAATCCTGGATGAGGAAACTGCCCAAGAGTCATTTCCTGAATGCCTCCCTTGGCTCAAATGTGGCCAAACACTTATGACGCTGACTCCTTGAAATTACCAGCAGAGAATAAAAAATACCTCTGATATGGGATATAACTTTCTAGGACAGGTCATTTCCAGAAACATGAGACAAAGCAAATCTGTAAGTTCATCAGCAATGCTTTCCAAGAAAAATCTTGATCAAAAGGGGGAATCACGAAATAAAATTGTCACTCAGATACAAGTGATTTAAAAGGGAGCTGGGATGCCATTAAAAAGGTGAACATTATGTGCATCCTCACTGGGTGGGACCATGAACTTTGGAACTAAGGGCAAAACACAAAAATTCCAAGGATTCTACAAGAATACCTGAAACTTGTCACAGTAATGCACTTTCCATCCCTCTAGTGATAGCCTTAGCTTGTTTAACAAGACTGTTTTCTGCCTTCTACTCTAATTAAAATTCTTTGTAATGCAAACCTCCCTTCTTTGCCTTTAAAAGGCTCTGGATTTTACTTCCTTGCAGATCCTGTTTGGGTTGCTACCCAAATTTGTGTGCCCTAAATTATAATTCTTTAATTCCAAATAAACACTTTCACTTGATTATTACCTACTAGGTTTATTTAGGTTGACACAGCTATTGATTCTGTCTACTTCACCCCTTCTCCATGGCCCACACCTTTGTCTAGAGCACTAGTCCTATCAATAAGGGTTTGCTAATGGTTCTCATTTTTCCCATAGTTAAAGAAAACTCATTGGAAAAATCAAACTTGACCAAGTAAATTTCCCTGCTTAAACAACTTTATTGACTTCTCATTGCTTTTAGGTTAAAGTAAATGTATATATAAAATGAACCACAACTTTTGTGGATACATTTCTATATCATCTTTGGCTTTATCTTGTCTCACAGTCCATTCTGCTCCCCACCCCCCCACAACCCTCTGGTTTCACTGGTCTTCTATCAAATTCTTTAACACATGGTTTTTAAATTATATTCTTTTACAGACTCCTCAAACATGCTTTTCCTCTGAAAATTTTTGTTTTTCCATCTCACTCCTTTCATTTTCAAATTTCTATTCAATGCACAGGTGCTCCGCAGCATGTGGGATCCTCCCAGACTGGGGCACGAACCCGTGTGCCCTGAATCGGCAGGAAGACTCTCAACAACTGCGCCACCAGAGAAGCCCATCAGCAGGTTTTTTTTTTACAATCTTCTGTGATCTATTTTAGTCATCTGTGTGAATGGAACTGTACAACTACTTTCATAGAGGTGTGAGCTAAATTAAAATTAACAAATGCAAGATTGAAAGGGAGAAATGATGTGAAAAGTATAAAGTAGAATCCATTTATTTTCATTTTTAAAAAGTAGAAGAAACTACTATATGATAACACATCTAAGGTCAGAACTCTATTAGTCCATTAAACGTGAGTCATGGGCTTCCCTGGTGGTGCAGTGGTTGAGAATCTGCCTGCCGATGCAGGGGACACGAGTTTGTGCCCCAGTCCGAGAAGACCCCACATGCCACGGAGCAGCTGGGCCCGTAAGCCATGGCCACTGAGCCTGCGCATCCGGAACCTGTGCTCCACAACGGGAG
>NC_041226.1:28638696-28673690 GCF_002837175.3 Physeter macrocephalus | reverse complement strand
CAACGGGAGAGGCCACAACAGTGAGAGGTCCATGTACCACAAAAAAAAAAAAAAAAAAAAAAAAAAAAAAGAGTCATAGTTTTCTTTCAACATATCTTAATTTTCAACATAAATATTTTCTGAAAGCTGGGTATGTGTTTTAAAGAAAATGAAGTTTGTCTTATTCATGGTTGGGAGATTTGCATGTGTTATATGATTGACACAGAAAGAAATATTATGTTGAACAATTTTATGGCAGACATGCCCAAGGCAATTCAGATGAGAGAATTAATAATGGAATAATAAATGGAAGTATAATTCATTAAGGATTATATCATTATAAAAATCCATCATGACAATGGGAACTTCTATGGCCTTGCTTAGTAAATTTTACATGACTTTCATGTTCTGAAATTGTGTATAAAGTTAAACTTATTTGTGTCCGCATGTGTTAGATATTTTATGGAGCACCAAAACAACTAGGAAAAAGTCTATAACCATATTGAATTCCTCAGGCATTTTAACATTTTATAGAAAAAATAAAATAAAATCATATTCAAAGTTCCTTACAAAGCCTTTTTTGATGATAAAACCAATGTATTTACATTAGTTTTTGGAAATTTGGAAAATAAATACAACACCTTGATTTTAATTGTAGTTTCTCCTATATCTCACCATGTATGTTTTTGCATAGTTGGCATCTTACTAAATGTAGCAAATATGAATTTTACATTACAAACTCATGTGAAACAATTCTAAATGATTTTATTTCTTTTAATAGACTTTCACTCTAACTCTAGCCTCTATTCTGCCTGATAATAGAAAATTTGATGTAGTTATTTCAGGTTTATACTTGGTCTCTTTTAAGTTTTTGCTTTCTCGGTAGGCTAGCATCTAAGTTCCTTTGGCCCTCCAGACTATTCAGACATTGGTGGGAATGTGTGAGCATGTCCATGACCTCCCTTGAAAATTGTTAAGACACCCATTCTATCTCAGGTCAAGTTTCACCAGAGAAGAGAAAGCTTTAAAGTTTGCAATATCTCAGAGTCACACCCATGCCATTTTAAACTGAATGAGGAAAAAAATTTCATGGCTTCTCAATTCTAATTTAAGCAACTTTCCATGAGATGATCCCAGATACATACAAGGTGGTACTCTAGTAAACCCGGTCTACAATATTCTGTCTTGTTATGGTAATATGGAGATGTTGATAGTAATCGATGCCTTCTTTTTTTTTTTTTTTTGACACATTGTCTTATTTTATTCAAATACCAGTCTCCTCACACATGGCCCAAGAACACCTAAATAATAAAGCAAATAATCACATGTTAAAGATTGGTCTTCAGGCAACATAGCCAATGATGCCATGCTTGCCGATGATCTCCCAACATAAAACCACATCCACACATCAGTGGTCACAAACCACTCAGTAGAGCTTCCTTAACTGTGAGGTGTTTGAAGCACTATGCAGGGCAACTCCAGATGGAACATGCTACATATAGACAGTATCCTCAGGTACACTGCCCCCTAGTGTTCTGTACTGAATAACCAGCATATCTTTGCTTCAGCAAAGCTCCTTCTCCCCCGATCAGAAAACATTGATCAAGCCTGAAATGAAGAACATGAGTTTTTTCAATAGTTACTACTGATTGCATAAAATTTGCATTTGGCTTCCTCCAAATGTTAGCCATTTTCGGTTTCAAAATACTCATGGTAGCATTCAAAAACTTCAGTTTTCAAAAATTGTGACCCTGCTATGTCCTTAAGGGTTATTTTACCTTATCTTCTGAGGCATCGAATGCTTTTAATTCAATGAAAGCATAAGTCTCCAGTGTCTGAGTCAGGGATCTAATAGGAAAAAAAAAAAAACAAACAGATCCCTAAGATCTAGGATAGAAATATTTGAAAGTTGAGCCTGAGAGTCAGGAGCTTCTCAAGTCATCTGAATCTTCCAGAGCAGCGGAAGCAGTACTCTTCACCTTGAGTGAGCAGAGTAGCCACCCTTCTCCCAAAGACTTGACCTCATGGGAAGTTTTTGTTCTCAGATTCTGCCTTTCTACTCCTTACCTGGTAACGAGGATAAGGTAAGGTCTTTGCAGAACCATAACTCTGAGGGAAAATAGCTTCCATGCTGAAGGAGTTTCAGGACGTAGACAATATGTATTGTCAGAAATACTGAATATATATGGGAATGAATCCTGAGAGTGTTATAGCAAGAGACAAAGAATTTACTGCTCAATGGGAGAAATTTTACAAATGTGTGAGCACACAAACATAATTCACCATTTAAAGTTCTAGCATAGGGTACTACATTGGCCTCAATATTTTGTTGGATGGCTCTCTGAAACCTGAGAGGTAACAACCTACAGAGAATTAAGAGAGAGATCCAAATATTTTTGGCAAACTATAGGATGTATAAGAAGTCTCAAAAAGATGAGAGTATTAGAATTGATGTCTTATGAAAGAACCAAAAGTGCATCACAGAAGTATGTTCTCTGTGAGGTTTCAAACTATAATTTCTTGAGAAATTAACATGGAGTGCTCTAAAGGAGGGAGTGGTGGAACTGGCATTTTTAAGAAGCTCAGTGGTAACTGACTTATGTAAACTAGATTTGCCTACAGTAGATGCTGAAAAAAAAAAAAAAAACAACTCCCTATCATCCTTATCACTTAATCATCAGAAACGATGTGGATATAATTTCTATAATAGGTGTTAAGACCACAGTGGCAATTAGTATTTTTATTCACAGGGATCTGTGTCAGTAGCTAATAAATTATGGTATTACTAGGGTCAAGAAGAACAGCCAAATAAGCTGGTACTCAACTTGCCTAATAAAAAAACAACTGAAATTTGGTGAGTAGAGGCTGATCTCAGCATCTGAAATGGACAATTGAAACCCCTGATTCAGTTCTCAAATCTAAGTTAGTATACTGTCCCAGTGTCCTTGAATAAAAAAGCTGTAATTCAGAAAGTAATCTGAGGCTTAGAGTATGGCCAGGGTAAGGTTTCACCAGGTAAAAGAAAATGTCCAGTTTATTTCATAATAGAAACAGGTCTGATCTGACACTGGAACCATGCAACCAACATACCATCATGTTCCTTCATTTAGATTGAGGGGCTTAGTAGGTCAGGCAATACACTGAGTATTGCCCTAAATTCAAGTACTCTACAGTTATTTCCTTACTCCCTAATTATATAATTAGGCCAGACATGGCCTTGTTAAACCTTCACATTATTTCCCTGCCCTAAAGAGCAAGGTTGTGATCATAGGAAGAGCCAAGTGTATGCCCTTGAAATTGCAAAATCTTACCAAGATATTCATTTAGAATAAACACCATATATTTGGAGAAATTACAGGGATTAACGCCACTCTTAAAGATTTAAGGAGTGGTACTAAGTATACCCCTGTTATTTTTTTCCGTTTTACACCTGTAAAAACTAGTTGGATATTAGTGGGTGGTGATGAACTACTGTGAGCTGAACCAGGTGGCAACACCAATAATAGCTGTCCTTATGTATTAAGTATATTTACTGGTTAAACAACATATTGGAATATATCTATTGATCTGGTAAAAATGTTATTTTCAATCCCTAACAGTGGGAGGGTAAAAGAAAAAAAAAGTTCACCTTCACGTAACAGGAACAGAAGTACACATTCAATATTTGCTTTCAGAGCTGTCATCTCTTCTATCAGATATAATCTAGTCAGATGAAACCTTGACTGTCTTGACATTCCACCAATGTCAAGCTGTTCTATTATACTAATTGTAATGTGCTAATTTAACCTGGTAAGCATGAAATGTCATATATACTAGATGCCCTAGTAGGACACATGCCTGCCAGAAAGCTGGAAACAAGCCCCATGAGTTAGAGGTCTGTGACCTGGGTGAAGGTTCTATTCAGACAAAGAGTCTGAGATATACTGGGGCATCCTGCTTAAAGTAAATGAAAAGTCATTACACCTTGTGCCTCCCAACATTGAAAAGGAGCCTCAAGATTTAGGAGGATATAATATACTTGGGGATATTGCTCCAAACAATTGATAAGTGGCTTAGAACAGCTGTCCCAGGGACTGGTTTCATGGAAGACAATCTTTCCATGGACCAGGGGCAGAGGGAATGGTTTTGGGATGATTCGAGTGCATTACATTTATTGTGCACTTTATTTCTATTATTATTACCTTGTAATATGTAATGAAATAATTATACAACTCACCATAATGCAGAATCAGTGGGAGCCCTGAGCTTGTTTTCTTGCAACTAGATGGTTCTATCTGGGGGTGATGGGAGACAGTGACACTTGAAGTGTGTTGTTTATGTCCAGTGTACTCCATAATCTCCTTTTGGTTGCTGTCACTGAAGAAAACCCTGTTTCACAAAGATACGATGTTGGAAATGTAAGCAGGCTTTTCAGGGCTTTTGTGGCAATCCCAGCATATTCCACCTTGACTTCATTCCAGAACTTATGGAGATTTGTAGTTGTCTCAAATATACTTTTAAGGCCACCATCATTTGAAATCTCAAGCAGTTGATCCTCTTCTAGCACAGACAAAGTCGATTCACCTGGTTTATTCACAAGTGGGTCAAGTATCCTTTCCTTCTCAGTTCGGGGATTTTTTGTGGTTGGGAAGTAATGCTCAAACTTTTTTGAAAGCTGAGATAGGTGATCATGCACCAGCTGGGAGAAAGGAGGCCCTAGCTCAGTCTCTTTCAAAATCCCTGCTAATGTTTGAAATATGTCAAAAATCCCAAAGTTTACTCATTACTCCCATAATTCCAGTTTGGCTTTCAATGTAGCCACTTTATCTGCCAACTTGAACACAGTGTCATTCTCCCCTGAAGTGACAGATAGAGTTCGCTGAGCACATTGAATATGTCACACAAGAAAGCAAGCATTGTGACCCATTCTGTGTCACTGAAATGTGCTGGCAGTGGTGACTCTTTTTCTAAAAGAAATCTCTGGAGTGGCTCTCATAACTCAAAAACTCTGGTCAGCAATCCACGTTTAGAAAGCCATCACACTACTGTGTATAAGAAGAGAAGTGTGTGCTCTGCATCCATCTCCTCACAGAGCTGTGTGAATAGATGTGAGTTAAGGGCATATACTTTAACATGGTTGATAATTTTAATCACATCTTGCAACACGTTGTTAACTTCAGGTGACACTTTTTGGCTAGCCAGCTTTTCTCTATGGATGACTCAGTGCGTAGACTCATATTCAGAAGTGAACTCTTTGACCCGAGGAGTGAAAACAGAAAGCTGTCCATTCATGGCAGCCTCTCCATCTGTTGGTAAACTGATACAAAATGACCAATTCATTTTTCCTGATATGTAATCATTAAAAGGCTTGAATAGTTCTGCAGCTGTGGTGTTGTAGAAAAAAATGCAAATAACACTCAGACAGCAGAAGCAAGGAGAACTACAATTCTGCAACCTGTGGAAGGAAAACCACATTCACAGAAAGAGAGACAAAATGAAAAGATAGAGGACTATGTACCAAATAGAGGAACAAGATAAAACCCCAGAAAAAGAATTAAATGAAATGGAGATAGGCAACCTTCCAGAAAAAGAATTCAGAATAATGATAGTGAAGATGATCCAGGACCACGGAAAAAGAATGGAGGCAAAGATCGAGAAGATGCAAGAAATGTTCAGCAAAGATCCAGAAGAATTAAAGAACAAACACCTAGAAGAATTAAAGAACAAACAGAGATGAACAATATAGTAACTGAAATGAAAAATACACTAGAAGGTATCAATAGCAGAATAACTGAGGCAGAAGAATGGATAAGTGACCTGGAAGACAGAATGGTGGAACTCACTGCCACAGACAGAATAAAGAAAAAAGAATGAAAAGAAATGAAGACAGCCTAAGTGACCTCTGGGACAACATTAAATGCACCAATATTCACATTATAGGGGTGGCAGGAGAAGAAAGAGAGAAAGGACCCGAGAAAATACTTGAAGAGATTATAGTTAAAAACCTCCCTAACATGGGAAAGGAAAGAGTCAATCAAGTCCAAGAAATGCAGAGATTCCGAGGCAGGATAAATGCAAGGAGAAACACACCGAGGCACATAGTAATAAAATTAACATAAATTAAAGACAAAGAAAAATTATTAAAAGCAACAAGAGAAAAACAACAAATAATATAAAAGGGAACTCCCATAAGGTTAACAGCTGATTTCTCAGTAGAAATTCTACAAACCAGAAGTGAGTGGCATGATATATCTAAAGTAATAAAAGGGAAGAAATTACAACAAAGATTACTCTACCAAGCAAGGATCTCATTCAGATTTGATGGAGAAGTCAAAAGCTTTACAGACAAGCAAAAGCTAAGAGAATTCAGCAGCACCAAGCCAGCTCTACAACAAATGCTAAAAGAACTTCTCTAAGTGGGAAACACATGACAAGAAAAGGACCTAGAAAAACAAACTGAAAACAATTAAGAGAATGGTAATAGGAACATACATATTGATTATTACCTTAAATGTGAATGGTTTAAATGTTCCAGCCAAAAGACACAGGCTCACTGAATGGATCTGAAAACAAGACCCATATATATGCTGTCTACAAGAGACCCACTTCAGACCTAGGGACACATACAGACTGAAAGTGAGGGGATGGAAAAAGATATTAGGTGCAAATGGAAATCAAAAGAAAGCTGTAGTAGCAATACTCAGAGCAGGTAAAATAGACTTTAAAATATAGAATGTTACAAGAGACAAGGAAGGTCACTGCATAATGATCAAGGGATCAATTCAAGAAGAAGATATAACAATTATAAATATATATGCACCCAACATAGGAACACCTCAATACGTAAGGCAAATGCTAACAGCTATAAAAGAGAAAATTGATCATAACACAATAATAGTGGGGGAGTTTAACACCTCACTTCCACCAATGGACAGATCATCCAGACAGAAATTAATAAGGAAACACAAACTTTGAATGACACAATAGGCCAGATAGATTTAATTGATATTTATAGGACATTCCATCCAAAACCAACAAATTACACTTTCTTCTCAAGTGCACATGGAACATTCTCCAGGATAGATCACATCTTGGGTCACAAATCAAGCCTTGGTAAATTTAAGAAAATTTAAATCATATCAAGCATCTTTCCTGACCACAATGCTATAAGATTAGAAATCAATTACAAGGGAAAAAAACATAAAAAACACAAACACATTGATGCTAAACAATATGTTACTAAATAACCCAGAGATCACTGAAGAAATCAAAGAGGAAATCAAAAAATACGTAGAGAAAAATGACAATGAAAACACGATGACCCAAAACCTATGGGATACAGCAAAAGAAGTTCTAAGAGGGAAGTTGATAGCAATACAATCTTTCCTCAAGAAACAAGAAAAATCTCAAATAAACAATGTAAACTTACACCTAAAGGAACTAGAGAAAGAAGAACAAACAAAATCCAAAGTTAATAGAAAGAAAGAAATCATAAAGATCAGAACAGAAATAAATGAAATAGAAACAAAGAAAACAATAGCAAAGATCAATAAAACTAAAAGCTAGTTCCATGAGAAGATAAAAGGAGAAACCTTTAGCCAGACTCATCAAGAAATATAGAGAGAGGACTGAAATCAATAAAATTAAAAATGATAAAGAAGTCACAACAGACACCACAGAAATACAAAGCATCATAAGAGACTATTACAAGCAACTCTATGCCAATAAAATGGACAACCTGGAAGAAATGGACAAATTCTTAGAAAGGTATAACCTTCTAAGGATTAATCTCCAAAATATATAAATAGCTCATGCAGCTCAATATTAAAAAAAAAACAAACAACCCAGTCAAAAAATGGGCAGAAGACCTAAATAGACATCTTTCTCCAAAGAAGACATACAGATGGCCAAGGGGCACATAAAAACCTGTTCAACATCACTAATTATTAGAGAAATGCAAATCAAATCTACGATGAGTTATCATCTCACACTGGTTAGAATGGGCATCATCAGAAAATCTACAAACAACAAATGCTGGAGAGGGTGTGGAGCAAAAGGAACCTTCTTGCACTGTTGGTGGGAATGTAAATTGATACAGCCACTATGGAGAACAATATGGACAGTCCTTATAAAACTAAAAATAGAATTACCATATGATCCAGCAATCCCACTACTGGACATATACCTAGAGAAAACCATAATTCAAAAAGACACATGCACCCCAGTGTTCATTGAAACACTATTTACAATAGACAGGTCATGGAAGCAACCTAAATGCCCATTGACAAATGAATGGATAAAGAAGATGTGGTACATATATACAATGGAATATTACTCAGCCATAAAAGGGAACAAAATTGGGTTATTTGCAGAGACGTGGATGGACCTAGAGTCTGTCATACACAGTGAAGTAAGTCAGAAAGAGAAAAACAAATACTGTATACTAACACATACATGTGGAATCTAGAAAAATGGTACAGATGAAGCAGTTTGTAAGGCAGAAATAGAGACACAGATGTAGAGAACAAATGATGGATGCCAAGGTGGGAAATGTGGGGGTGGTTGTGGTTGTGGTGATGGGATGAATTGAGAGATTGGAATTGACATATATAATATGTAATATGTAATAATATGTAATATGTATATAATAGATAACTAATAAGAACCTGTGTATAATAAATAAGTTAATTAAATTAAATTTTATAAAAAGTTCATATAACATATCCTGGTGCACATCCTCCTGAAAAATATAATGCACAAAAACAAGCATTATTGCCTTGTTGTCAACATCGGTAGACCCGTCAACCTGGATTGCATACCATGGTGACTCTTTAATCCTCTCTAACACTTGTACCTCAGTATCCTCTGCTATTTCATCAATTCATCTAATTATGGTGCTAGCAGAAAGAAGACCATGTGCTACCTTTTGAACTGCAGCCTCTCCTAAAATTTCACTACAAATGTCCTTAGCAGCAGGCAGGATAACTCTTCACCAATAGTAAAGGGCTTCTTAGCTTTAGCAATGTGGTTAGCCACTAAGAATGATGCTCTCAGTGCAGATACATTTGATGAAGTGGTGGCCTTCAATAATTGCATCTGTTCTTTGTGTTCACGTTATTTTTTCTTTTGAAAAACTCCAAAGGCTTGTCTTTAAATGCAAGGTGTTTTGTCTCCACATAGCAAAGCAGTTTTGATGGTTTCATGGCTTCGTTGGGTAGCCAGTTGCCACATATTATACAAAGCAGCCTTGGAGAATGTGAATCACCTGTTGCAATGAACCCATAATTTAAGTAGGACTCTTGGTTTTTTCCTTTAAATGCAGCTTTCTTTTTGTTGGCAGTCTTAGAGTCTTCTGCTGTCTCATCATTGGGTTTTTCCCCATTTTCAAAGAAGCTCTCCAGTGGCATTTGATTTTACTTATTATGGCTAGGGTTAGCTTGTGGGCTTACCAGAACTGTGACTGAGACAAGTGTGTAGTGTGGGAAAGAGGCACGGATGGAAGTGGTAAATAAAATAATGGGCAGGCCACACGTGGACTAAAATAAATGTTGGACTCTGACTTAAAACTTGCCACCAGATGCAGCTGTACAATTGAAGTACATAAACTCACTAGCCACTATAAATCCCACCACCAGATGCAGCTTGTCACTTGCCACTCACTGATAGGGTTTTGATATGAGTCTGCAGGCAATTGATTTATTATGGTCTCTGTGCAGTCAAACCTTCCTTCTAATGATAGTCTGTATTTACAGCCGCTCCCCAGCTCTAGCATCACCACCTCAGCTCCACCTCAGATCATCAGGCATTAGATTCTCATAAGGAGCGAGCAACCTAGGTCCTTCGCATGTGCAGTTCACAGCAGAGTTCGCGCGCCTATGAGAATCTAATGCCGCTGCTGATTTGACAGGAGATGAAGCTCAGGAGGTTATGTGAGCAATGGGGAGCAGCTGTAAATGCAGATGAAGCTTCACTCGCTTGCCTGCCACCCACTTCCTGTTGTGCCACCTGGTTCCTAACAGGCCACGGACTGGTACTGGTCCATGTCCCAGGGGTTGGGAATGCCTGGTTTAGAAGACTGTTCATCTCAAATGACAGCAAATGAGAGTTTTATAATAAGTTCAGGATGCAAGACAAGCTCCTATCACATAGGTCTTATGATTCAGTTTATGACCTTCTAACACCCAAAGATGTTTAAGGTATCAGTAGTGAATAAATGTGCAATGTGCAGTTTCTTCCTAGCAAGTTCTAACAAGAGAGGTGCAGTGCAGACCCATCTAGAGTTCTAGAATAAGTTTGTGTTTTCTGTGGAATTAACTTTTTTTTCCATTTGAAAAATTACTTATTTCAACCTTTGCTGAACCCATCTATTGAATTTTTCATTTCAGTAACTGTACATTTAAACTTTAGAATTTCTATTTTTTTAGTTTCTCATTTTCTATTGAGGTGAACTATTTCCTGATTCATCATTTATTCTTTAATTCCTTGAACAGACTTTAAGTTGGGAGGGGAGAATATTTATAACAGATGATTTGAAGCTTTTGTCTGCTAAGTCCGACATCTGGACCTACTTAGAATCAGTTCCTATCATCCGCCTTTTTTTTTTTTTTCTTTAATGAGTATGGGTGACATATACTTATTTCTTTTTTGTATCTTTTGATATCTTGTTAAAAATGTAATATAGCAATTCTAGATTCTGAATTTCCCCTTTAGGATTTTGTAGCTGTTATTTCATCGCTTGTAATTTGCTTAGATTTTAATTGTAAAATTTTTCTTCCCTGTAGTGTACAGCTTGTGTTGATTTTGCTTAAGTTATTCTCTTCTTTTTAAAAAATTAATTAAAGGCTTTTTGTTTAAATTTAAGGTTGGCTTCCTAGTGGTTGTCATAGTTTCTGCATGACTTAGTGATTTGCCAATTATTTGGACATTGGATATGCTCAAATTTCTCATGCCTTTAACCCTCTGCTGATTGGGCAAAAGTGCTGCAGACCCCATCTACAATTACCTGAATATTTTTTATGAATAGACATTTCACAATTTGATGTTTCTCTTATGTCAGTTTCTAGAACCCCAAAATGGTTGTTTCAGACAATTTTTTCCAGTTTTATTCTTCATTTTTGGGGAGAAGATTTACTAATATCTGAATTCTGCCATAGCCAGAAATCACAACTCTTCATTGACTTTTATTCTTCACCATGTGCAGGAATCAGAGATCTTAACCATTAAAGGGAAAGAAATGAATTTATTTCTTGCTTAAAACACAGGTTTTTGAGATTTTTAAACATAATGTGAATAGAAAAGATACAAGCAAATAAATATCATTTCAACTCACTGATTGCTTTATTTCATTTTCATTACTGGAATTTTACCGATCCCTACACAAATTTGCTTACTAAGTTTCCTCTAAAACAATTTGCTAATCTTGAACCAATTACATGCTCAACAATGAGACTGTTGGGACAACAGCATTCTGGACTACTAATGGTTCCAATTCACAGAAGAAATAGGGTGAAAACAAAAATGTAGGGTGAGGTGTATGGAATCAGATCAGTTCTGGTGATTGCTATAATCATGGTGAAGGAAGTGGTCAACTGAAATGTAAAAAGGCAGAAGTTATGTATAAAATAGAAGAAAGGTAGGAAAGACATAGTGATAAAAATTCAGGGAGAAGTGAATTGTTGAGATCCATGTTTACAGAAAGTTGCTTCTGGGAATGCTGCTTAGTTATGTGATGCAAATTAAGTTCCCACAGTTTTAATTCGCCTTAAAGTCAGAGTCTTTTGAACTTTTGCAACCATAAACGTAGAGTATGCTAGGCACATTTGTGACATATTGGAGTATGCATTTTCCAGAAAATCTAGCTAAAAGTCATAAAACAGCCAATTCATCTTTTAAAGTTCCTTGGTACTTGGTAAAATATCTGTTTACATTTAATACATATACACAACTGTAACTTATCCCTTATCACTTCAAAATTTTAATATTACATATAAAGTACTAAACTATAGAAGCCATAACTACCAGTTAATTTGAACTTAGAAGAAGTATCTGAAGGGTAACCCAGTTATATAAAAATTGCCCAATTTAATACAGTATTGCATGTATCACAATGAAATAAGTTGTGTTCTATAGCATAAGTAAAAGCACAAGCATCAAGCCAACTTTGTTCCATACAGGGCATAAAACGATTCATATTTTATTAATACCAGGTAAATCCAGGTGATATAGACTGATAAAATTTCAAATGTAAAGTGTTATAATAATTATGTGAGAAACTTCTATAATTGTTATGAAGTTTTAAGATTACCTATGTAAAAAGCACAGTTGTCATTATCTTGGTTTCCAGGGACACAGCACAGAACTTGACAGAGATTCTCTACTGTTTTTATCAGTCTGAACACATTTATGCATTTATGACCTCCTAATCTTTTTTTTTTTTTTTTTTTTTGGTTTATTAGCTTCCTATGAGTCAGACTCCAAGGGGCTAGAGTACAATTAATCCCCTTTTTATTGTCAATCAACTACCAATTTGATGTCTTCATAAGTGTTAAGTGCTTAAGGAAATCACTTAAAGGTCAAAAACAATGCCATTCTAAAATGCAATTAAAGGTGTGTGTTTCCTATTCCCTTGTTTAAAATGGCCTCTCTGTGAGACTTGTTTTCTACTGTGACTACAAAGTTACTCAATTCGAAAGATGACCTTAAATTTTTACGATATTCCTTTTCCTTTAACAGCAACACTTAGAAAGGTTTCTTTTTTAGGAATAAATGAAGCACACATTTGGTAAAGGTAACATGAAACTGGCTCATGTGTCAATGAAGAAGTAGCAGGGCATAAGAAATCAATGTGTATTTAGCTTCCATCTTTATGTTCCTCACTCCTTGCCTTTTTTCTTTTTTCTTGATAGAGGCTAAGTAAATAAATAAGTAAATATAGTAATCACTCAGAGTCACTTATGACAAGGACTCTAGAAACACAGAGAAACATACACATTTAATGGATTTTTTTTTCCATTTATGTCACTTTTTGTGCCAGTGTTTTGATAGTCCTTTCACTCTTTTGACTAAGATGACTTTACAAAGTAAGAAAAAAAACTTATTTCCCCAAATGGCAGGATCTTCCTGTATTTTAAAACATTAAAGCTTGCAAATACGAAATTCACTGTATATAAATTGCTTATACAGAAACCATTTGACCTCTGAGACTGTCTCAAGGTGTAGTATTTCCTCAGGGGAAAAATTGCTCTGGTAAGTACTAGTCGCTAAAATAGTGAGTTTATGGTGGGAAACAATTATATTTACTGTAAGTACTACAAGCATCTATCACGGTAGTTTGCCTGTAATTTTGTTTGCTCAGTGAATGAATAAATAATTGAATAGTTGGTTTCTTATGCGGCTAATAATTCAATTATTATGAATTATTTTCCCTCACAAAATGCCACAAAATAAATAAAAAATTATTTGAAAGATTGCAAACCTTCAAGAATTATAAGAATGCGAAATAACATAAATGATTTAAAGGTATCTACAAAATACCAGAAGCTAAGGAAAGCAGATGGTTAAGTGATAACTAGCAGAGGGAAAGTTTGAGCCCTAAACTTGGGGTATGAGGTGGGACAGAAAATTTAATACTGATCAGACTGTTTCACATCACAGAGCACTGGAGAGATGGGATGAAAGGGTAGATCCAAAAGCTGGAAAATAATATTTGAATGTTTGTGAAAAAACAATTATGTATATGTTTATAATCTTACTATGCTTTGGCCAGTGAGATTTACAAGCAAAGGGCATGTATGACTGCTGGGTTATGCCGTTAAAGATAAGGTGCATGACCTCCACTTCCTCTTTTCTTTAACATTGGCAGGAATGCAAGCATGGTGGTGAAACACTTTAATCCATGAAGCCACCAAACCAACACAGCAAGAGAGAAAATAAATGTTTATATTTTATATATTTTAGTTCTCTATCACTGCAGCAAAGCCTATACCTTAATTAATATAACCATGAAAAAAGAACTGGATATACCATTTATACAGAATATTCAAGGATTGTGAAAAATATTATTTTAAAGACTAAATCATATAATTTATATTGGAGAGTAATGGAAAACCAGATTGCCCAGGTAGCTGGAGGTGAGATTCAATTTCTTAAAACCCAAACAAATATGCAGACAATGTAGTAAAGAAGCAGGAGCAAGGTTCTTAGTGATAAAATTAAAATGATATATAAGGAGGAATATGCTACTTTTTAATATATTATTGGAAGAGAAGAGAGTTTTAAATATGAAAGCTTAGAGGATCTTGAAATTACAGAGACCTGAATAGTGGCAAGAACACTAATAAAATGTTGAGAGTGGAATTAACAATTTAGCATTTTTATTTCTTCTAATTGTTATTGCAGACATTTGGAAGAGAAATGGTGGTGTCTTGCACCACGGAGTGGTAGGAATAAAATTTAATATATAGTTTGGAAGCAAATTCTAAAGAACTTACTCTTGAATTAGATTTGGGGTATGAGGGAAGGGCAAAATAAAAGATGGTCTGATGGGCAAAGGGTGATGCCATTTACTGAGATTTGAAAGCTCAGATGATAGAAGATGGGACATGGTAGAGGGGAAATAAGAGTCATTAGTTCTCCTTACATCTTATTAAGTCTTAAATACATAGCCAAAACAACTGTGTCTTAGTCCATTAAGGATGCTGTGACAAAAACTGTAGACTGGGTGACTTAACTACAACAGAAATTTGTTTCTCACAGTTCTAGAGGCTGGAAGTCAGAGATCAGGGGTCCAGAACAGTCAAATGAGGGCTCTCTTCCAGGTCACAGATTTTTCCTTGTGTTCTCGCATAGTAGAAGGGGGCAAGGAACCTATCTTAGGCCTCTTCTTATAGAAGGGTCTCTACTCCCATTCATGAGGGCTCTACCCTCATGACCCAATCATCTCCAAAAGGCCTCACGTCCTAATGCCATGACCTTGGGCATTAGGTTTAATGTTAATATGATTAAGATTAATGTTTAATGTTAATATGAATTTTGGGGTGACACAAAAATTCAGACCATAGCAAACCAGAAATGTTAAAATGATAAAACTAAGCTACAAGGAATAATATAACAGATTAGTAAAAATGGAGTAAATTAGTAAAAAAAAAAAAAAAAAAAAAAGCCATGATTAATTTGGAGCAGAGAGAGCTGTCCTTAAACCAATTGCATTTGGCTCAGAAAATTTTATCAGTGAAGCTCTGACCTGAAAGTCCCAAAGACATGGAACATAATATAAGTGGAGAAATCAGATAATATGGTTACAAACCAGGCTCTATACAAACCAATGCTCCAAGAAATTGAATAACCCCCCTTGGTCCTAGAGAAATGTTGATAAATTATTACAGGAGTTTGAAGGATATTTAGTGTATTCACTATTGTTATAGAAATCAGTGGTGAATTTCCCAAGCCAATATCCTGAAATAATTGTAGAGATGAATAAAAGATTGGCAAAAATATTATACAGATTTATATTTGAAATGGAAGATCAGAAGCCATAATTCCACATTTGTAGAATATGGATAATAGTAGTATTTTATTTTTTAAATTTATTTACATTTTTTTTTTGGAAACTTTTTTTTGGCCGTGCTGTGCTGCATGCAGGATCTTAGTTCCCCAACCAAGAATCAAATCTGTGATCCCTGCCGTGGAAGCATGCAGTCCTAACCACTGAACTGCCAGGGAAGTCCCAACAGTGATATTTTAAAAATCATATAATAAAAACCAACCGGAAATATCCTCTAACAGCCTACAAAAATATTTATAGAGATTATTCATAGAAATGTAGAATTGATATGTTTCCATCATCTCTGGAAATGTATCATGTAATTAAAATTGATTTCAACATATTTAATTCATACAATAGTTTATATAGCAAGGAAATAAATAGAGACATGCTATCTTAATTGAGATAGGATATCTCAATTAAGCTAAAGGATATTTTGAACTCTAAAACTGTAAGTAATTCCAAGTCAGAGTGCTCTATAATAAGAATATGTTGTTGATACCCACCTATATAAGCCTTTTGTTGGTTTTTGTGAGGTGTTTCTCTTGAATAAAAATTGACAACTTATTTATTTGTAACTTTTTCAGGTGAATCACAGCCTTTTACAAAATATGATGTCCTATGAGGTTTGCTGTTTTTAAGTGCATGTAGATTAAAAATGCTAAACAAATCCATCATGGACTACAATAGAGAATTGCATTCACAGTACACGAGGTCTTAAGGTCAAAAGCCAGATGATACCATGAGAAATTTCAGAGAGAAGAGGAGCTTTTTCTGTTTACGTTAAAGCTCTTGCTTTAACATTTTGGATTTCCTAGAAATTTTAATAAGTTGGTGTGTGAGTTACTGAAGTAAACACTTTTTTAATGATTTGATATGATGATCTTTCTTACAGTGTATTTGTGTTTACTATTTTTATGCCATTGTGACTCTATATATCCTTTATTTCATCACTCCCATGGTGCTGCAGCTTATTTTTCAAGTTAAATAAAAGCACTAGCAAAGAAACAAAGAAAGTGTTGTAATCTTCTGACCCTCGTGTTGACAGTTCCATATATTTTGAAGTAAATAAAGATATGGAATCAGGATTATGAAACAAGCATACACTTCAGAGAAATGTTTCATAAATTTATTGCTTGACTGTGTAGTGCAAATGCCATAGTTTTTGATGGACAAGGACATATATCTGGAAAATGAAACAAAGATAGTGGCTCACTGTAATTCAAAGATAATAACTACTGGAAGATACAACTGTTCAGCAAACGTGAAATTATTGGTTTCCTAGGGATTTATTAATTTGATGTATTTTAATCCTTGCCTGATATAAAAGAAGAATATTGTCACTCAGATGATGGGGTCTCACTCATTTTGTGGTGTTCAGATCATCTTTTTCATTTATATCTGAAATTCGTCCGGAAGTTGGAAAAAGACCCCTGCTGCACAGCAGTCAGTCACATACAATGAATGTGAGAGCCCATGTCCAGGCTTCAAATGTCACCACATTGCCATATTACTGTGAATGACTGAAATTTATTTCCCGTTAGTGGTGCTGAAAATTGCCACAGGTTTCTACAGTTTATAATGTATTGTCTAAACTGAAAACATTTCCCAGATTGAATTGACCTTTTAGAAAACAGTGCTTTCATCCTCAAAATGCAGGACTGCTGCAATATTTTATTTAAAAGGTTATTTAGTTATAAAACTTGGAGAAAGGGTAAGGAATTAGAACTAAGTCTATCTCTCCATATAATGCACTGATGTCAAAAAATACGAAACAAAGACAACTGATTGCAAAGACAGCCCAAATGCTACTGAGAATATTGCACTGAGGAATCCATATCTTTCCTGTCTCAGTAGAAAGGAGCAACACAAGAGGTGAAGGCCTTTTTTATCTTGTACTTTTAATTAGTCTGTCATTTTGTTCATTTTGTTATCAAAGAGTGAGGGGGAATATTATGAAGTCTGCTGGATTTCTCTAAAGAAAATGCAAGTCTTAGAAAATGTATCCACAATGTTGTGTTAGGTTAAAAAAAAAAAAAAAAAGAAAAAGAAAGAAACGAAAAGAAAACGTATCCACAGAGTAGAGTATTTCCTCTTCATCCTAATGTGTGAGTGTGTGGCGGGGAGTCGGGGGGATAAAAGGCATAATAAAAAACACATAGGAAGAAATATTAAGAATGTATCAAAAACAATTATTTCACTAGGTGAACAAATAAGTAAAGGAAAACAAAATTTGAATAGCCCAAGTAACTTAAATGAATTTAACTTTATGTGGTTTTACCACAAATATGGTTTGAGGCTAGAAGAAAAAATACAACAAATCATCCAAAATCATAGAGAGACTACTTGATAAATATAGCCAAATTGAAAATCTTCTCCTATTTTCTCTTTTTTTCCCATTCTTTTCTCCAAACACTTGGTTGTTGACCATGGTGAGAGAATGGAGTATGTCCTGAGTCAAATATTCTGAATAACAAAATCTCAAAGAAATGTTTAAAGTATTTTAAATGTACTGAATACTAAAACTAACTTAAATTTTTAAAAGTGTCTTTTAATATTCAGAAGACACGAGAACTTCTTAGTATTTTAGGATCTTTTTTATAAACATAATTACCATTGAATCATCATAGAACTAAAGTCCATTGCATTTCACTGGAATTTCCATTTTATCCTTCCTGAAAGAAAGAAAATACTCCTTTTCTTGAGCCTTTGTATTGCATTTCCTTCAGTCCTGTGCCCTACAGTTTCATGAATGCATTTGTGTCACTATTAGAACTCTGGTTGTTATCTCTTTAGAGGCAGAAATATATCTCCTTGTTCTGTTTGATTCCAAAAGCACAGAGAAAACATGTGACTCAGATAAAAATTGATAATGGTGAGGTTGATGACAATAATTGTGATTTCAGTAAAAATTTCATAAAATAACTTCTTAAAGCTCAATATAATATTGATACTTTAGGTAAATTAGATAATAAATAACTACTGTCATGATTGCATGTACACTAAAAAACAGTATCAATTAACATCGAGCTAATATTACATGCAATCATTTAAAGTTTTTTGGAACTAGCTTTTAATCACATATAAAACTAGCCACTTATATGACTGATATAATTTTTAGGGAACTCAGGGGCCAGGTAGGTTAGTTTGTATAAAAATCTCTGTTTATTTGGTCAGTGTCTTCAAAACTTTACTAGAGATAAGAAATAATCTTCTATATGAGAAAGTAGATTATTAAACAGCTCTAACTCATGTAATAAATAACATGTTTTGAATACCCACTTCCTGCTTAAACACTGTATTAGGTACTTTTATACAAGCTTTCATTGTATTCACATTAAGCATTTTCAAACCATGGAGAAATTTATTTTAAGATCTTGCCTGTATACTATATTAAGTTTATTTCATGGGAAGGTCATCTCTTTTAATATTTCCGCTTGTTATTTATTTTTCTCTTTACTCATTTATGTTAAATATTTGAAGGTGTTAAAACTGTACGCTTAGACTTGTTAAGAAAGCTGTACTGAAGAGGATTTTTACTGAAGTAAATGAAGCAAAATTTAAAAATTGCTAAATAAAATTATGAGTAATAATAATTTAATGGTAACATAATGAACATAGTTAAGACAATTTTAACAATCTAAAACAAAAAAATTAATTAATCATGCAGGATATGATGCAAAAAAGAGTAAAAAATATGGAAATTATGTTTAAAGCAGAGTCAATTCATAGATTGATAGGACTTATAGAAGCATAAAAAAATGCAGAGGAGATGAAATTGAGAAGCAACTAATGACAAGGAAATTATAGAAGAAAGTTTCCTATATTTGACATGGTTGATGAGGCTTCATTATGAAATGGCTACTCTGAATGTTAAGTAGATGAATGTAAAAGACATACCCAGATTGCAATACAAAATAGATCCCAAAGCAAATCAATAATGAAACTCATTTTTATTTTGAAAGGAAAATAAAAGTGAAAATGTGGAGATTCTCACATGCAATGCTTGATTCTAGAAAACAATGCAGCAGTATCACTGAAGGTATAAAGTAAAAAAGATACTGAACACGGTTTTCTGTACTCAGCCAAACTAGGGTCAGTGTTTAAGAGTAAAAACAAAATTAACCTATTGACTTATCCTAGGAGACTTACTCTAATTTTCCCTACAACAAAATTAAAAAAAAAAAATCAAGATAAAAATGGTGAACTATAAGAAATAATATTACCGACAGATAGCAACAATATATTGAGTTAATTCTAAATCAATATTGACTCATAATGCAAAGTAATTGATGACAATCTAAGTATAAAAGTCAAGATGCTTGCAAGAAGCGGGGAGAACAGAACATTCTTGTCCTTTTGTGGGGAGGATACAGGCCATGACTAATAACATATTTTGATAGAAAAAAAATGAAGTTTTCAAGTGTGTTTAGATAGATAAGAATAAACATCAGTGACACAATAGGGGAGTATTAACACACAAAATAAAATAAGAATATAAATTTTGAAAACAAAATTTTTAAGTACATTTCTTAGAGTATCTTTAATGAAGATTTGTTGGTGATAATCTCAGTCAGTGGTGAAGGAATTTTTGGTTATTTAAAAACCCCTACATTTTACCTTTTTTTTTTTTTCTTTTCATGAAGCAGCAGCAATGTTTACTCAACACAGGATAGATAGTGAGGGAATTTGGCCTTGTTTCCTTCTCCCCTGGGACGGTCCATATTGATGAGTAATCCAGTAGAAATCTTTTAAACTCTGGTAAGTTCAGAAAAACCACTCCCTTCACTTTATCCTAGCCGCATGCAGTCTGAGACCTGTTGGCTTGGGGTGTTCTCTGATGGAAGCATGGAAAATTACAGTCTAAAGCCAGCACAGAGCTTGCAGGCCCACAGGGTATCCACAGTTGCCTAGGCCATTTAGCTTTTTGCCTTTGGTAATTGCCTCTTGGTAGAAGGTTCAGAGCTTAAGGGGGTGGCTCAATTAATCCCCAGGAAGGTTCAGTTCCTGCTCTGCAGTTGGCCCATTTTGCCAGGTTTCTAGGCTGTTCTGCCTGAATCTTGGCGGTGGATTTGGAGTCTTCACCAAAGCCTTTAGACTTTGGTGAAGAATAAGATACTCTGTCTCTTGCTGTTTAGAGCAAGGAAAGACCTCCAGATGCAGGGAATACAGCAACACCTGGACCAGGAACATGACTTCCAGAGACCAGCTGTTCTGTAATAAAGATGGACTGGCTGGTTTGGCAGGGAGCTTGCTCTCTTTTCTGAGGGCCCAGAGTAGTGTGGGGCTGAATACCATGGCAAGGTTGTGCAGGGACATCTTGTTCACCATTTCATTTTCTACCACCCTTTTCAGGTTGTCCAGAAGGAAGTGACCTCTGGCTGTGGGAATAACAATAGCAAGTTAAGCATGTAGCTCTCCTTTGCAGCTGGGCTGGAAAGAGGGATGCCCTTGGTTAAGTTGGGGTAGAACTTGTTGGTGAAGACGGGCTCAGGCAGCTAGTGGAAGTAGAACTTCAGCATTCCAGGGATGGTGTTGACTTCCTTCTCCTTCATCTTCATTGACACATCCTTGTTATTGCCATCAAAGACACCTTCAGGGCCTGAATGTGGATGACCACTCTGGACATGCAATAGATGCCTACTTACTTCATGTCCTGGTGCTCAATCTCCACCGTGCACTGGCTCATGATGTAGGACAGCTTGGGCCTCTACCTCTTGGTGACAACAGTGACCATAGCAATCTTGACTCTGAACACTCATTTCTGTTTCAGGAATTAATTCTCTTGGAGCTCAACTCCTCGCTGGTGAAATTGAGGGAGAATTTCACTTTAGTCCCACTCATGGTGATGATGGTCAGCTGCCACTTTCTGTCCTTCAAGCCCTGAGGAATGCAGCTGGAGCTATCCCTTCCCCATGATCCTGTCTGAACTCTCACTGTCCTTCTTGGTGATTTTTGTTTTGTTGTAACACTTTTTGTAGCACACTACCCTCAGGGCCTGGGAGCTTTCCAGCTCAGTCTCAAACTTCTTGTTCCAGGTAGGTTAAGCTGTGTCCTTGTAGAGGCACATCTCTGCTTTATTCACAACATTATCTAAAAGATAGATAGATGAAGATAGGTAGATAGAAAGATGAGGTATTTAAATTGATATTTCTCTCAAGATTTTGAAGATACTGTTCTATTGTATTTAATTTTTAATGTTGCTGTAAAGTAACAGTTTGTTTTCATTATTCTGTAGGTTACCAAACTTTTTTTCACCCCCTGGCTTACCTTAAGGTCTATTTTTTTTTTTTGGTTGTTTTTATCCACTATAGTTTCACTAGAATATTTTTGCATGAAGATATTCTTGTTCAGTAATACTGCTTGGACTAATTTGTTTTCTTAACCTGAGACTTGCATCAAGTCTGAAAAATTCTTAGCCACTATCTCCTCAAATATTACCTACCTCAATTCTTTCATTAGCTCTCTCTGATCCCTTTGAAGAAGACAGACATTTGCCTTTTCATTCTATTCTTTATGTCTTTTAATTACTATTCCATATCTTCTATTTTTCTTTTTTTTGCCTCCTGTTCTGCATTTGGATAGCTTCTTAAGATCTAACTTTCATTTTATGAATTTCCTATAGAGTTTTTAAAATATTCACTGAGTTTTAAGTTCAATAATTATATTTTAAAATGTAGAAGCTCTACTTTGTTCTTATTCAGATAGCTCTGGTTAGTTTTTATTTTAATTTATAAATCATCCAATGTGAAATATTTCATACATACATGCAACAAAATGACTATTGATACTTCACATTGTACACCAAAATAAATTCCAGATGGATTTCAGATAAAAATATGAAAAATAAAAAGAATAAACCTTTTAGAAGAAAACCAGAGAATATCTAGTAACCTTGTAGTATGTAAAGAATCTTGAACAGGACAAAAATTCTACTCTTAGAAGTCAAATAATTGGATGATGTTAAAATTAGGACACTACTCATAAAATGGCAGAGGGGGAAATGATCCTACAACAAATTAATACAAATCAATGAAAAAGATGCAGCACAATAGAAAAGACAAGTATTTCACTAAAGTGTATACCCAAATGATCTATAAACCTGTACTCAACTTTGTCATTCCTCAGGAAGATATGTCTGTCTGTCTATCTATCTATCTATCTATCTATCTCTCTACCTATCTATCTATCTATCTATCTATCTATCTATTTTTTTCTGCGGTACACGGGCCTCTCACTGTTGTGGCCTCTCCTGTTGCGGAGCACAGGCTCCGGACGCGCAGGCTCAGTGGCCATGGCTCACGGGCCCATCCGCTCTGCGGCATGTGGGATCTTCCCGGAACGGGGCACGAACCCGTGTCCCCTACATCAGCAGGGGGACTTTCAACGACTACACCATCAAGGAAGCCCTATCTATATTTTTAAAGAAGAATTTTGTTTCTAAGTTAGACAGAGTAGTCCATCGCTAGCCAACGGTCCCACAGAGAATAGCCAGAAATGCTAGATAATCACAGAAATTATATTTTTGAAGACATCAGAAAACTATGAAAAAATGGAAGACAAGGAATTAAAATTCCAACGAGAACAGAATCATTTAGAATTGAACTGAAAATTTCCATTTACCTTTTTTTATACATTTTTTTTTCTTTTTCACATTATTTTCCATTATAATGTATTACAAGATATTGAATATATTTCCCTATGCTATACAGTAGGTCCTCCTTTGTTGTCTATTTTACATACAGTAGTGTGTATCTGTTAATCTCAAATTCCTAATTTATCCTTCCCCCTACCTTTCCCTTTTTGTAGCCATAAGTTGGTTTTCTATGTCTGTGAGTCTATTTCTGTTTTGTAAATAAGTTCCTTTGTATTATTTTTTTAGATTCCACATGTCAGTGATCTCATCTGATGTTTGCCTTTCTCTGCCTGACTTACTTCACTTAGTATGATAATCTCTAGGTCCATCTATGTTGCTGCAAATGGCATTATTTCATTCTTTTTTTATGGCTGAGTAGTATTCCATTGTGTATATATATATACCACATCTCCTTTATCTATTCATCTATTGATGGACAGTTAGGTTGCTTCCATGTCTTAGCAGCTATTGTAAATAGTGCTGCTATGTCCTACTGGGGTGCATGTATTTTTTCCAGATATGTGCCCAGGAGTGGGATTGCAGGATCATATTGTAACTCTACTTTTAGTTTTTTAAGGAACCTCCATACTGTTCTCCATAGTGGCTGCACCAATTTACATTCCAACAGTGTAGGAGGGTTCCCTTTTCTCCACACCCTTTCTAGCATTTATTATTTGTAGATATTTTGATGATGACCATTCTGACTGGTATGTGTTATTTTCTTTTCCACTAATGTTTTTGGACGTAATATTGGATTTCCTTAACTTCAGTTTTCTGAATGAATTTGTGTAGAATCAGAATTACTTCTTCATAAATAATTGGTAGAATTCACGTCAAACTGTCTGGAAGTAGAGTATTTTATGTGGGAAGTTTGTAAACAACAAGTTCAGCTCCTTTAGTAGATGTATTGTTTTTCACATTAAATATTACTTTTTAAGTGAGCTTTGATAGTTTCTGTCTTTGAAGGAATTTGTCCATTTTATCTAACATCAAATTTATTCATATTCTTTATTTATTATTTTTTTTACATCATGGAATTTCTAGTGATGTCATTTCTCTCATTCTTGGTATCGGTAATCTGTTCCTTTTTTTTTTTTTTTTTTTTCCCTAATAAGTCTGGTTATAGGTTTATCGTCTTGAGGAAGCATTTTTTGGTTTCTTTGACTTTCTATACAGTTTTTCTGTTTCTAATGTATTGAGTCATTGATATACACACTGATCTTTATTATTTCCTTTCTTCTCACATAGCTTTTTTTTTTAACATCTTTATTAGAGTATAATTGCTTTACAATGTTGTGTTAGTTTCTGCTTTATAACAAAGTGAATCAGCTATATGTATACTTGCCTTTTAATAAGGGAAATTTACCAATTCTATGCCAATTCTATGTGTAGGTAGGAGGCAGAATATCTGAGTGGGTTCCAGGCAGAAGGCAAAACTGGATCAGAAAAAAATCAGCAGTGCTTTAGGTAGCTACATGAACATATAGCCAGTATGATCCTCAAGACGTTTGACAAATATCATAGTGGTTTTTGGAGGAATGCTGGAGCTAAACTAACAACCTGTTAAAAGGAGGATAGAGTGCATGAGTACTAAGGAACTGCAAAGTAATCAATTTCAAGCTGTGAAAGTCTGAGCCCTAGAAGCAGAAGAGTGCCAAAAGTCAACTAAATCTTATCAAAATTTAAAATCAGCCTTAAACTACTTTAGTTCTTGATTGGGTTAAAGTGATTAACTCCTCATTCTATCTGCCTAATAAAGGAAAGGGTGGACCCACTCTGAAGAAAAATCACTGGACTCTCTAATGTCTATCATTCATTATAAGCTTAGTAGTCATTTGAATGTACAGGATTTAATAACCAATATTCAAGAGGGAGAAAAAGTAGGTAGAATCCGCAGTAGCAGAAATTTTACAAGTAGCAACAAAGGACTTTACAATATCTATGATTAATAGGTCTAAAAAAAATAAAAGTATGGTGACTATTAATGAAAATATAGACAATTTCAACTAAAACTTTAAATGACAGTTGAAAGAACTGAATCTGATAAAATGCATACAGTCAGATCTTGGTGGTAGGAGAGTTGTTTATTCAGATACATGGCTTACTCAAACACACAAGGTAGGTTATCATATATCATGGTGGAGAGTTGTACAAATTTTACTTCATGATAAACACACACTCCTGAGTCTTGCCTTATATTTCACAATGGTGCACACATGTTGTAACACTGTTTTAAGTTGCATACTTCTGTGTGTTGAGACAAGCAAAAACCTAAATCAAAAGTGAAAAAAAAAATCTGAGTCAGAACAGAGTGACAGATTCAGTAGCCAATGAAGCAACAAGAAGTTACATCATCATATGGCAAAGGTGAAGGGATTTTGCAGGTGAAATTAAAGTCCCTGATTAGTTGACTTTAAGTCAATCAAAGGGAGATTATCCTTGGTGGACCTGACTTAATCAGGTGAAATCTTTTAAAGAGGGTCAAGAGATGAGAGAAAGAAATCAGATTCTCTTGTTGGTCTTGAAGAAAAGAGCAACCATGAGACATACAGCAGCAAGGACTGGACTCCACTAACAAGCACATGGGTTTGGAAGAGGATCTTGAGCCTGAGATGAGATCATAACCCCAACAGCATCTTGAATATTTCCAAGAGCAGAGGACCCAGTCAAGCCAGGCCTATACTTCTGACCTATAGAAGTTGTACAATCATAAAAGTGCACTGTTTAAACTGCTAATGTTATCCAGCTATAGGGAAAATATATATAAATTGATATTGATTTTGAATAAAAATATCAAGATATAGACTAATGTCAAAAAAGTGCTTCATTTTTTTAAAATGAAATATAGTTGGTTCACAATACTGTGTTAGTTTCAGGTGTACAGCAAAGTGATTCAGTTATACATATATATATTATTTTTTCAGATTATTTTCCATTATGGGTTATTACAAGTTATTGAATATTGTTCCCTGTGCTATACAGTAATTCCCTGTTGCTTACCAGTTTTCTATATACTAGTGTGTATCTGTTGATCCCATACTCCTAATTTATCCCTCTCACCAATCTCTTTCTCCTTTGTTGTCTATATCTGTGAGTCTGTTTCTCTTTTGTAAATAAATTCATTTGTATTAGTTTTTAGGTTCCACATATAAGTGATATCATATAATATTTGTCTTTCTCTGTCTGACTTATTTCACTTAGGATGGTATTCTCTACGTCCACCCATGTTTCTGCAAATGACAATATTTCATTTTTTATGGCTGCATAATATCCCATTGTGTGTATTTATATAGAACACATCTTCATCCATTAATCTGTCATTGGATATTTAGGTTGCTTCCATGTCTTGGCTATTGTGAGTAGTGCTACTATGAACATTGGGGTGCATGTATCTTTTATAATTAGAGTTTTCATCTTTTCTCAGTATATGCCCAGGAGTGTGATTGCTGGATCATATGGTAGCTCTACTTTTAGTTTTTTAAGGAACCTCTATACTGTTCTCCATGATGGTTGTACCAATTTACATTCCCACCAACAGTGTTGGAGGGTTCCCTTTTCTCCACACCCTTTCCAGCATTTATTATTTGTAGACATTTTGATGACAGCCATTCTAACAAGTGTGAGGTGATACCTCATTGTGGTTTTGATTTGCATTTTTCTAATAATTAATGATGTTGAACATCTTTTCATTTGCCTGTTGGCCATTTGTGTGTCTTCTTTGGAGAAATGTCTGTTTAGGTCTTCTGCCCAATTTTTGATTAGGTTGTTTTTTTGATATTGAATTGTATGAGCTGTTTGTATTTTGGAAAAAAAGTGCCTCATTTTTGTAAAAAGTATAATATTATATGTTTATGTGTATATCCATATAAATATAGTATAATAATCCCAGAACATGTTGCTAGAAGTGAAGAATAAAAAATTCAAATTTATACAATAAGGAATTACATTGTTAAGAGATTATTCAAATGACCAGAAACCAGAATAAGCCTCCTTTGAAGAACAATAGACAATCTCAATTGTATTATATTTAATTCATATTATTAAGGAATGCTTTTTATAAGGTTTTAATAAAAGTAATATTTGATTACAGCTTACTCTATCTTTGTATTCTTATAAATTCTCTTTTTTACATATCTTTTTCTCTGTCTCTGTCTCTCTCTCACACACAAACACTCACACTCATTTAATCTTCATACAAGAAATTGTGAGATAGTTGTTTTTATTATTATTATTTCCATTTATTTATTTGGCTGCACCAGGTCTTAGTTGCGGCATGCGTGATCTTTTAGTTTTTTAGTCACAAAGCAGTCACAGGTATTTAGGAAAACTGCCCAAGATCGCAGAACATGGCATAGCTAGGATTTACAACCAGTCTGGCTCCAAAGTAAAACAATTCCTTATGTTTAGTATAATACTATTTTTGCCTTCTGAATAAACTTTTAAAGTATTAAAGAATTTCAAAATTATCTGTATTTCAATTCATTTAACAAGGTAGATGATCAAGGTGAATAAAATTATTTTAGTCTAAAATTACGTGTAACCCTAAAAAAACTGATTTTTTAAAATTTCCTTTTCAATTCACACTAAATGCAAAAGATAACTGCCATTCTTGCTTAGGGTGGTCTCTTTCGATATAGGAAACACAGAACTAAATACTTGACTCCAAGGAGAAAAGAACAGAAAACATATCCATTGTTGGCATAAGACTTGATCTATATTTAATTTTCTGGGTGAAATAAAATTTAAAAAACACTTTTTAATGTCCCTCAAAAATGTGTTTCTCCAAAGAGTAGCCCTCTTGGTAAATGTTTTGCAACAGAATTTAGTGTCCACTGAAAGCCAGTGAAAGGAAGCATTAAAACCACCTTGTGCTTCTCAAATAAAATGCTATTCTTTTAGCCTTTTCCCTACATTGGGGGATAATTTGAAACAAAACAACATAAAATACCAAATGTCGTGCTGAATTCAGCGAGAGAGAGAGAGAGATTAAAATGCTCTCTCACAAGATCATTTGAAAGATCTGTTTGACCATGAACAAAAGATGATATGTCTCTTGTCATAGAAGAGATGAGAGAGAAAAAAAAATGTTCTCTTCAATTCTCCCTCATTCTATTTTATTCCAGTGCTTATATTCTAAAGTCTGTCCATATTTCTGGATACAATTGAAGGGATTTCAGGACACAATTTTCAAAGAGGATATGATAGGTTTTTGAAATTTTCTTGATTGTCTTCATTATGTCTTCTGTGCTTAATCATGGCTTTTCTTGTATCAGTATTTTTCCCATTCATACATGTCTGCTTAAATAGATTTTAAGCATGAGTCCTCTCAAACTATTTCCTAAATGAAAAAAATCATATAGTGAGACATACTGAAATCCAAACAACACTTTAGGAATAGGAAAGCACATCAGAGAACAGGATTAATTAACTCTTTCAAGCCATTAGTTGCCCTGTCACTGTTGAATTGTTCCAAACAGCATAATCATCTACTCATTTTTCCTTTAGGGACTTGAAAACCGGACAAGCCTTAGTAAATTGAAAGGAAAACAAGTTGATGATGATGAAGTACAGCACTAAAAAATGAAGGACAGTGTTAAACATCTAGAAGACAGCTTTTGTTTCATTCCACCAAAAAAAAAAAGTAATTTAAAATGAAAATTCTAAGTGTTTAGAATTACCTTTGACATCCCTTTTGTTTCAGAAGATGCTACTGTAAGCTATATGCTTTCATGGTTCATATGCAAAAATCTATTTTATATGTCTTTTAAATACATCTTTGATATTTATACTGTTTTGGATTTTAATGCTTTATGAGTATCATTTCTCTGAACAATTTTAAAGCTTTCTAAGGGCAGGGAGAATCGTCTGTGCATCTATGATTGTCCTCAGCACCCGGACAGTGCTTTGTATATCAGGAAGCACCATCATTGAGTGTGGATGTGCTATTTGCTTGTTTGACCTGATCCACTACATCTATTTGACCTTTCATAGGCTCAAAGTCTCATAATTGACTTACCTCCTTTATGTTTCATTAAATTTCTGTTCTCCATACACTGTTTCATAAACAGAGGATGAAAAAGCCTTCACATAAGCTAGAACAATGTATGAACACTTTAATCCTCCCACTCCACACTCTTCTAGAGAAACACTTCTAATCTAAGCTTCTCCAGCAAAGGTGTGGACTTAGGTCCAACACTAGGGATATATGCTCATCTAGACTGTAATGCTCTGTAGTTGCCATGAATTTAATTCAAGGCCAGATAACTGTTACTGTTGCAGGTAAAAAGAGGCTCATCTTACCTGATAAAAAGCTTCTTAGTATAGATAACATTTTTATAATACTGGCCAAAAATAATTTTCATCGAAAGTTACATCTTTTTAATATTTTTAAAATACTTCGTTTCAAAATTAAAAATAAGGGAATAACCACTTTTGAATAACTACAAAGTTAGAAAAACATTTAAAATATCATTATCTTTCTCTAATTTCAGTCTCTTTTTAAGTTAGGATTACTGTAGGCTTTAAGGAGAGGTCTGCAAGGTGAATATCATGCTGTCATTCTAGAACTCGGTGCAAATCTCTAAACAATAATATTAAGAAGAAAGTTATTTTATAAAAAGTTTCTTTGGACATACCAAAGTAACATTTAGTCTTCTAAAATTGTAAGGATAAATGTGACAAATTTTCATTTCATAAAAATGACAAGAAAATGCAGGACCTTCAGTTGTTTTTTTTTTTAATTTTTCCCCTTTTACCCTGAGAAAGGCTGGTACTTTATTTACTTAGTTAGTATTTTAGTTTTTCCAGAACAGAGAGATAGTATGAACAAAAATTAAAAGAAAAAAACAGCAGTCAATGTTTTATTGTAAAGAAGAATTATTTCTGTTGTCTAGTGCTTTCAAGAAAAGTTATTTAAGAGTCATCCTTTGGCATCCACTGGAGATTGGCTTCAGGACCCTCCCCCATAGAAATCAAAATCCATGGATGTTTACGTCTCATATAAAATGGAGTAATCTCATATAAGCTATTCGTAACCTCCCATATATTTAAATTATCTTTAGATTACTTATAATGCCTAATACAATGTAAATGCTATGTAAATGTTGGCAGCATGCAACAAATTCAAGTTTTGCTTTTTGGAACCTTCTAGAATTTTTTAAAAAATACTTTTGATCCAGGGTGGATTGAATCCATGCATGTGGAACCTGAGGATATGGAGGGCCAACTGTATTTACAAAGCAGTAGTTTAATGAACTATAGATAACAAGATACCTGCAAACTAAATGAAAAAGACTTTATCAGCTCAAGAGGAACAAGTTCTAGATGAAGCCTCATCATAGATCAGATAAATAAACCCAAAGATTTAAAGATTTTTCTTCATTCCCTCACAAAAATTTTTTTAATACTGCAATTACTTTCTGAACTAGTCCCAGCCAATCTCTTCTCTTGTGTAACTCTAATAAAATTACTCATTGCTAATGTTACTTCCATCAAATTAAAAACTTTCTATCCTTCCTTCCTGTTTCAAAGACCATTAAGGAATCTGCATTAGATTTTAAAAAACTAAGTTATGCTGCTCAAATTTTTGCCAAACTCTTCTTTTTCCCTTATTGGAATTGTAAACTCGATGATTCTAAGGAGAAGAAATGTAATGTTACTCATAATATTTTGACAGACAAACATTACTAGGACATATTATAATTTTACTACTTGGACCAAACTTTGTCAATCTCACCTTCTCTATGTAGCTTTGAATATATTTTCTGGTCTAATCTGGGCTCTTATATCTGTGCTTTAGACTGAAATCTTGAATCTTTTATTCTTTCCTAAATTTAAGTCTGTCTCCTCTCCTACCTTTTGACTCCCTTCAGGATGTCAGAAGCCCAACCATGAATTATTTAGCAACCATTTTTCTGAATATCAAACAAATCTTAAGATAGAGATGTATAGCAATAGATGGGCAAATAGTAAGATTATAATAATGTACAATTTAAATAGTAAGATAATATTTGAACATGAAATGATCTGGCTTTGGTCTGTATAAACCATGAATTGACATTTTTCCATATCATTAGCCTGTGTTTATTTGCAAATTGGAAAAAGCTTCGTTATTGGATTATACTTCTTTCTTAATTACCCGATACAAAGATTTATGAAAACATTACTTTATGTTTAGATTTATATCTAACTTATTTGATGTACAGTATTAATTTGTATAAGTGAAGTAACATTATAAAAATATCAAAGTTAAAAATAAATTTGTATGTTACAATTAATTGATTTTTCCTGCAATTTACATACATATCTACAATTGAATAATCAAGATACTACACCTTCATGTAATATTCTAAGACTGAGTAAAATGGAGGTTTTATTTCACCTCTTCCTCTTACTTCAATGTACTCTCTACCAGCCTGTTTTCTGACCTGTGGAATAAGAAAGATAAAATGACAGTTCCCTCTGGAGTGTATCAAAACACACCAGAGGAATAAAAACTATGATAGGAAAGATTAAGCTTTTTGACCCCAATTGTGGCATCTCAGCTTTTTAGAGAGTCTGGCCTCACTATCTTTCCTCAGTGTATGGGGCATTTCACAAACATTTTGAAGCTAGGAAATCTCTCTTTCAGAATGGAGCCCTAGGGATGATTTAAATCTTTTAACCTACTGGCAAATTTCTCCATCCGGGAGGATTAATTGACCATTCAGTCGATAAACTTTTGAAGACTTGAAGGGAAATTTACAGATGTCCACGTGGGACACATGGGGGACATATTAAAGGGGCAAACATAGGTTTTTATTTAAAAGAGATTACAAATGAATCATGGAAATAAATGATACATGTAATCAGAATAGATATAACCCTTATAAGAATAAACTAACTGTTGGCTTAGACATTTATTTCCTAGTAGGTTTATGTCATTATGTTAGACTCATAGGTAGATTATCCTGCCCTCATAGATCTTTGCATATTAAGGATAAAAAATAATTAACCATGTATAAGATAGAATATAGTCAGTGTTAAGTGACATAAAAAAATATGAATCAACATCATGGAAAATCATAAGACAAGGAGGTTACTTATTGAACAAAATCAAGTAAGACTTCCTAGGGGGAGTAAGACTTGAGCAAAGTTTGAAGAATTGATAAAACTTACTTATGGGAAGTGGGTAAAGAAAAGACCATCCACAAAGAGAAAAATCAAATGTGACAGCAATATCAAGGCCTTGAATGTCAAAGAGTTTCATTTTTAATTCTACAGAAAAGGATTTCCAAAATTGTATAGAACATTAATGTCCATTGAGATATAAATGGATATTGCATTAGAAATAAGTAAAAGGTTCTTTGGAAGAATTAAATTAAAAATCAAATACTCCATAGATCTAGAGATCTCTAGAGCAGGTGGTCATGGGGTAGAGACTATTAATATGACTATTACTACCACTGCCACCCCGTCCCACGGCTTCTGCTAAATAGAAGCTGAAACCAATGAGGTGTGAGGATGAAGTGCTGTGGGTTTATGAATAAGTAAGTAGTCTGATTGATGTTGTATCTTGAAAAGATGACCAGCAGTGTTCTAGATGAAAACACAGTAGACAGAGTGATTTTTTCTAAAATAGAGGCCTGATGTCACTTCTCTAATTATTATTACTTTGCAGTGGCTTCTCAACTCAGAGGAAAAGCTAAAATCCTTATGTTGACTTTTGAGAGCCTTGGTATCATCTCTACTATCTCTTTATTTTTACCCCCTCTTCTGTCTCTCTCTCTCTGCTCTCTGCCTTATTCTGTTCCACACACACTGCTCTTTTAGCACACAGAGCATCCTACACTCTGCCTTCCTATTCCTGTTCCAGGGAATATTGTTTCCCAGTTTTATACCCAACTCACTCCCCTGCCTCCTTCAAGTGTCTGTTCTAATTCACTTTAACTTTATTATAAATAACCGTTCCATTATAACTTTCATCTAACTTTCAGTGCTTTTGCCCTTCTCAACTCATATTTATCACTCTTATCCTACCATAGGATATATATGTCTGTTTATTTCTTTGTTGTGTGTCTCCCATACCTGTGACAACTACAATAGAGCAGCGACAGAGAAACTTCTGTACCCACAATACCTAGAACCATGCCAGGTGTGTACTAGCTACTCAATAAATAGGAATTGTAGAAATGGAGAGAAAACTAAGGTTGTGGAGACTAATTAGAAAGTGTTTTGTAAAACTGAATGTGAGAGGAAACAAGGGCTTAATCTTAGGTGCAAATATATTAGAGAGAAAAGATTAATACTTAACTACAGGGAGAGGCCTTCAAGATGGCAGAAGAGTAAGATGTGGAGATCACCTTCCTCTCCACAGATACATCAGAAATACATCTACATGTGGAACAGCTTCTACAGAACACCTACTGAATGCTGGAAGAAGACCTCAGCCTTCCCAAAATGAAAGAAAATCTCCACGTACCTGGGTAAGGCAAAAGAGAAAAGAAAAAAAGAGACAAAAGAATGGGAACAGGACCTGAACCACTGAGAGGGAGCTGTGAAAGAGGAAAAGTTTCCACACACTAGGAAGCCCCTTCGCAGGTGGACACGGGGGATGGTGAGGGGGAAGCTTCGGAGCCGCAGAGGAGAGCAGAGAAACAGGGGTGCAGAGGGCAAAGCAGAGAGATTCCTGCACAGAGGTTCGGTGCTGACCAGCACTCACCAGCCCGAGAGGCTTGTCTGCTCACCCGCCGGGGTGGGTGGGGGCTGGGAGCTGAGGCTTGGGCTTCGGAGGTCGGATCCCAGGGAGAGGACTGGGGTTGGCGGCATGAACACAGCCTGAAGGGGGCTAGTGCACCACAGCTATCCAGGAGGGTGTCTGAGAAAAAGCTTGGAACTGCCTAAGAGACAAGAGAAGATTGTTTTGAGGTGTGCAAGGAGAGAGGATTCAGAGCACCACCTAAACGATCTCCAGAGACAGGCGTGCATCGTGGCTATCAACACAGACCCCAGAGACGGGCATGAGAAGCTAAGGCTGCTGCTGCAGCCACCAAGAAGCCTGTGTGCAAGCACAGGTCACTATCCACACCTCCCCTCCTGGGAGCCTGTGCAGCCCACCACTGCCAGGGTACCATGATCCAGGGACAACTTCCCCGGGAGAACACACAGCACGCCTCAGGCTGTGGCAACATCAAGCTGACCTCTGCCGCCACAGGTTTGCCCTGAATTCTGTTCCCCTCCTTCCCCCCAGCCTGAGTGAGCCAGAGCTCCCTAATCAACTTCTACTTTAACCCCATCCTGTCTGAGCAGGAACAGATGCCCTCAGGCGACCTACATGCAGAGGTAGGTCCAAATCCAAAGCTGAACCCTAGGAGCTGTGCGAACAAAAAAGAGAAAGTGAAATTTCCCCCAGCAGCCTCAGGAGGATCTGACTAAATCATCAAAATCAACTTGATGTACCCTGCCTCTGTGCAATACCTGAATAGACAACGAATCATCCCAAAATTGAAGCAGTGGACTTTGGGAGCAAGGATATATATATAGATAGATATATATATATATATATATATATTTTTTTTTTCTTTTTCTCTTCTGGTGAGTTTGTATGTGTATACTTTTTTGTGTGATTTTGCCTGTATAGCTTTGCTTTTACCATTTGTCCTAAGCTGCTGTGTGTCTGTTCCTTTTTTTTTTTTTTTTTTGGATAGATTTTACCACTTGTTATCATTGGTGGTTTTTATTTATTTATTTTTTTGGCTTTGTTGTTCTCTTCTTTTTTGTTTTTTTTTTTTTTTTATTGTACGCGGGCCTCCCACTGTTGTGGCCTCTCCCGTTGCGGAGCACAGGCTCTGGACGCGCAGGCTCAGCGGCCATGGCTCACGG
>NC_041226.1:28562196-28638636 GCF_002837175.3 Physeter macrocephalus | reverse complement strand
CGCTCCGCGGCATGTGGGATGTTCCCAGACCGGGGCACGAACCCATGTCCCCTGCATCGGCAGGCGGATTCTCAACCACTGCGCCACCAGGGAAGCCCCCTACTCTCTTCTTTTTTTTATTGCTTTTTAATTTTTTTTAAAATAACTTTATTATTATTTTTTTTTCTCCGTCCTCTTCTGATCTGTGTGGCTGACAGAGTATTGACACTCTGGACGGGTGACAGGCCTGTGCCTCAGAGGTGGGGGAGCCAAGTTCAGAACATTTGTCCACCAGAGACTTCCAAGCTCCATGTAATATCACATGGTGAAAGCTCTCCCAGAGATCTCCATCTCAACACTAAGACCCAGCTCCACTCAACAACCAGCAGCTACAGTGCTGGACGCCCCATGCCAAACAATTAGCAAGACAGGAACACATCTCAACCCATTAGCAGAGAGGCTGCCTAAAATCATAAGGTCACAGACAGACCTAAACACACCACCAGACACAGTCCTGCACACCAGAAAGACAAGATCCAACCTCATCCACCAGAACACAGGCACTAGTTCCATCCACCAGGAAACCTACACAACCCACTGAACCAACCTTAGCCACTGCGGGCAGACACGAAAAACAATGGGAACTATGAAGCAGCAGCCTGCAAAAAGGAGAACCCAAGCAGTAAGTTAAGCAAAATGAGAAGACAGAGAAACACACAGTAGATGAAGGAACAAGGTAAAAACTCACAAGACACAACAAATGAAGAGGAAATAGACAACTACCTGAAAAAGAATTCAGAATAATGATAGTAAAGATGATACAAAATCCTGGAGATAGGATGGAGAAAATACAAGAAATGTTTAACAATGACCTAGAAAAACTAAAGAGCAAACAAAAATGATGAACAACAAAATAAATGAAACTAAAAATTCCTTAGATGGAATCAATAGCAGAATAACTGAGGCAGAAGAATTGATAAGTGACCTGGAAGAGAAGACAGTGCAAATAACCACTGCAGAGCAGAATAAAGAAAAAAGAATGAAAAAATTGATGACAGTCTCAAAGACTTCTAGAACAATATTAAATGAACCAACATTCGAATTATAGGGGTCCCAGAAGAAGAAGAGAAAAAGAAAGGGACTGAAAAAATATTTGAAGAGATTATAGTTGAAAACTTTCCTAATATGGGAAAGGAAATAGTCAATCAAGTCCAGGAAGAACAGAGAGTCCCATACAAGATAAATCCAAGGAGAAACATGCCAAGACACATATTAATCAAACTATGAAAAGTTAAATACAAAGAAAAAATATTAAAGGCAGCAAGAGAAAAACAAAAAAATAACATACCAGGGAATCCCCATAATGTTAACAGCTGATCTTTCAGCAGAAACTCTGCAAGCCAGAAGGGAGTGGCAGGACATATCTAAAGTGATGAAAGGGAAAAAACTACAACCAAGATTATTCCACCCAGCAAGGATCTCCTTCAGATTTAATGGAGAAATTAAAACCTTTAAAGACAAGCAAAGGCTAAGAGAATTCAGCACCACCAAACCAGCTTTACAACAAATGTAAAGGAACTTCTCTACACAGGGAACACAAGACAAGAAAAAGACCTACAATAACAAACCCAAAACAATTAAGAAAATGGTAATAGGAACATACATATCGATAATTACCTTAAATGTAAATGGATTAAATTCTCCAACCAAAAGACATACTCCCTCTGAATGGATACAAAAACAAAACCTATATATATGCTATCTACAAGAGATCCACTTCAGACTTAGGGGCACTTACAGACTGAAAATGAGGGGATGGAAAAAGATATTCCATGCAAATGGAAATTTTAAAAAAACTGGAGTAGCAAATCCCATATCAAACAAAATAGACTTTAAAATAAATACTATTACAGGAGAAAAAGAAGGACACTACATAATGATCAACGGATCAATCCCAGAAGATATAACAATTGTAAATATATATGCACCCTTCATAGGAGCACCTCAATACATAAGGCAAATGCTAACAGCCATAAAAGTGGAAATTGACAGTAACACAATCATAGTAGGGGACTTTAATACCACACTTTCACAAATGGACAGATCGTCCAAAATGAAAATAAATAAGGAAGCACAAGCTTTAAATGATACATTAAATAGGATGGACTTAATTGATATTTACCGGACATTCCACCCAAAAACAACAGAATACATTTTCTTCTCAAGTGCTCATGTAATATTCTCCAGGATAGTTCATATCTTGGGTCACAAATCAAGCCTTGGTAAATTTAAGAAAATTGAAATGGTATAAAGTATCATTTCCGATCACAAGGCTATGAGACTAGATAAAAATTACAGGAAAAAATCTGTAAAAAATACAAACCCATGGAGGCTAAATAATACACTACTTAATAACCAAGAGATCACTGTAGGAATCAAAGAGGAAATCAGAAAATACCTAGAAACAAATGACAATGAAAACATGATGACCCAAAACCTATGGAATGCAGCAAAAGCAGTTCCAAGAGGGAAGTTTATAGCAAAACAATCCTACCTCAAGAAAGAAGAAACATCTCAAATAAACAACCTAAAATTATACCTAAAGCAATTAGAAAAAGACTAACAAAAAAACTCCAAAGTTAGCAGAAGGAAAGAGATCATAAAGATCAGGTAAGAAATAAATGAAAAAGAAATGATGGAAACAATAAAATACAATAAAATAAAACTAAAAGCTGGTTGTTTGAGAAGATAGACAAAATTGATAAACCATCAGCCAGACTCATCAAGAAAAAAAGGGAGAAGACTCAGATCAATAGAATTACAAATGAAAAAGGAGACGTAACAACTGACACTGCAGAAAAACAAAGGATCATGAAAGATTACTACAAGCAACTCTATGCCAATAAAATGGAAACCTGGAAAAAATGGACAATTTCTTAGAAAAGCATAGCCTTCTGAGACTGAACCAGGAAGAAATAGAAAATATAAAGAGACCAATCACAAGCACTGAAATTGAGAATGTGATTAAAAATCTTCCAACAAGCAAAAGCCAGATGGCTTCACAGGTGAATTCCATCAAACATTTAAAGAAGAGCTAATACCTATCCTTCTCAAACTCTTCCAAAATATAGCAGAATGAGGAATACTCCCAAACTCATTTCATGAGACCACCATCACTCTGATATCAAAGCCAGACAAAGATGTTACAAAGAAAGAAACCTACAGGCCAATATCACTGATGAATATAAATGCAAAAATCCTCAACAAAGTACTAGAAAACAGAATCCAACAACACATTAAAAAGATCATACACCATGATCAAGTGGGTTTATCACAGAAATGCAAGGATTCTTCAATATACACAAATCAATCAATGGGATACACCATATTAACAAACTGAAGGATAAAAACCATATGATCATCTCAATAGGTGCAGAAAAACCTTCAACAAAATTCAACAGCCATTTATGATAAAAGCCCTCCAGAAAGAAGGCATAGAGGGAGCTTACCTCAACATAATAAAGACCATATATGACAAACCCACAGGCAACATCATTCTCAATGGTGAAAAACTGAAATCTTTTCCACTAAGATAAGGAAAAAGACAAGGTTGCCCACTCTCACCACTATTTTTTAACATAGTTTCGGAAGTTTTAACCACAGCAATCAGAGAAGAAAAAGTAATAAAATGAATCCAAATCCAAAAACAAGAAGTAAAGCTGTCACTGTTTGCAGATGACATGATACTATACATAGAGAATCCTAAAAACTCTACCAGAAAACTACTAGAGCTAATCAATGAATTTGGTAAAGTAGCAGGATACAAAATTAACGCACAGAAAGCTCTAGCATTCCTATGCTCTAATGATGAAAAATCTGAAAGAAAAATTAAGGAAAAATTCATATTTACCATTGCAACAAAAATAATAAAATACTTAGGAATAAACCTACCTAAGGAGACAAAAGACCTGTATGCAGAAAACTGTAAGACACTGATGAAATAAATTAGAGAGGAAGATATACAATGTTCTTGAATTGGAAGAATCAACATTATGAAAATGATCATACTACCCAAAGCAATCTACAGATTCAATGCAATCCCTATCAAACTACTAATAGCATTTTTCACAGACTAGAACAAAAAATTTCACAATTTGTATGGAAACAAAAAAGACCCCAAATAGCCAAAGCAATCTTGAGAAAGAAAAAGGAGCAGGAGGAATCAGACTCATTGACTTGAGACTATATTACAAACGTACAGTAATCAAGACAGCATGGTACTGGCACAAAAACAGAAATATAGTTCAATGGAACAGGATAGAATGCCCAGAGATAAACCCACGCGTATATGATCACCTTATTTTTGTTAAAGGAGGCAAGAATATACAATAGGGAAAAGACAGACTCTTTAGTAAGTGGTGCTGGGAAAACTGGACAGGTACATGTAAAAGTATGAAATTAGAAACCTCCCTAACACCATACACAAAAATAAACTCAAAATGGGTTAAAAACCTAAATATAAGGCCAGACACTATAAAACTCTAGAGGAAAACATAGGCAGAACACTCTGTGACATAAATCACAGCAAGATCCTTTTTCACCCACCTCCTAGAGAAATGGAAATAAAAACAAAAATAAACAAATGGGACCTAATGAAACTTAAAATTTTTATACAGCAAAGGAAACCATAAACAAGACGAAAAGACAACCCTCAGAAGGGGAGAAACTATTTGCAAAAAAGCAACTGACAATGGATTAATCTCCAAAATTTACAAGCAGCTCATGCAGCTCAATATCAAAAAAAATGAATAACCCAATCCAAAAGTGTGCAGAAGACCTAAATAGACATTTCTTCAAAGATGATATACAGATTGCCAACAAACACATGGAAGGATGCTCAACATCACTAATCATTAGAGAAATGAAGACCAAAACTACAATGAGGTATCACCTCACACTGGTCAGAATGGCTACTATCAAAATATCTACAAACAATAAAAGCTGGAGAGGGTGTGGAGAAAAGGGAACTCTCTTGCACTGTTGGTGGGAATGTAAATTGATACAGTCACTATGGAAAACATTATGCAGGTTCTTGAAAAAACTAAAAATAGAACTACCATACGACCCAGCAATCCCACTACTGGACATATACCGTGAGAAAACCATAATTCAAAAGGAGTCGTGTACCACAATATTCATTGCAGCTCTATTTACAATAGCCAGGACATGGAAGCAACCTAGGTGTCCAACGACAGATGAATGGATAAAGAAGATGTGGCTCTTATATACAATGGAATATTACTCAGCCATAAAAAGATACAAAATTGAGTTATTTGTAGTGAGGTGGATGGACCTAGAGTCTGTCATACAGAGTGAAGTAAGTCAGAAAGAGAAAAACAAATATCATATGCTTACACATATATATGGAATCTAAAAAAAATGGTTATGAAGAACCTAGGGACAGGATAGGAATAAAGACGCAGATGTAAAGAATGGACTTGAGGACAGGGGAGGGGGAAGGGTAAGCTGGGACAAAGTGAGAGAGTATCATTGATATATATATATATATACTACCAAATGTAAAATAGATAGGTAGCGATAAGCAGCCGCATAGCACAGGGAGATCATCTCGTAGCTTTGTGACCACCTAGAGGGGTGGGATAGGGAAGGTGGGAGGAGACACAAGAGCAAGGAGATATGGGGATATATGTATATGTATTGCTGATTCACTTTGTTATAAAGCAGAAATTAACACACCATTGTAAAGCAATTATACTCCAATAAAGTTGTTAAAAAAAAACAACACAAACAATTATTTGGGGCATATGTTATAGTGGAAAGGGGTCGGCTGTGAAAGCAGATGGTCTCTAGTTCAAATCCTAGACTCCCAAGTTCATAGTTATGTGACCAAATCCAAAATACCTCATGTCTCTAAACTCCAATTTTCTCCTCTTTAGAAAAGGGAAAATGTCCCCTTTTTAGATTCCTGTATGTTACAGAGAAAACGAATGTTCAAGGTAAGACCTAGATGCTACTATGGGCATCTTTACAGTGTCACATACTTGAACATATTTTAAAAATAGGATTAGAAGTTTTATCTGCATTGAGTCTCCACAAGGAGATTTTTAAGTTGTGCAAAACAATTCATAACCTTTATATCTTTTGTAATGTCCATAGTTCTTAGCATGGTCCTAATTTATATGATACTGAAAATAAAATAATAATAAAAACTCCCATTTTTTGAACATCTATGATCTGATTTTAGTATTAATCAAATAAAATGTGGTATATTTTTTGTTGAAGTATAGTTAATTTACAATGTCATTAGCTTCAGGTGTACAGCACAGTGATTCCATTATATTTTATATATTATAAATATAATACATATATTTATGTATATATATTCTCTTTCAGATTCTTTTCCCTTATAGATTATTATAAAATATTGAGTATAGTTCCCTGTGCTTGTTGGTTATCTACTTTATATATAGTACTATGTGTATGTTAATCATATCCTCCTAATTTATCCCTCTCCCCCACCTTCCCCTTTGGTAACCATAACTTCATTCTCTAGTCTGTGAGTCTGTTTCTGTTTTGTAAATAAGTTCATTTTTATCATCAGTTTTTTTTTAGGTTCCGCATATAAGCAATATCATATGATATTTTTCTTTCTCTGTTTGACTTCTGTCACTTAGTATGATAATCTCCAGGTCCATCCATGTTGCTGCAAATGGCATTATTTTGTTCTTTTTATGGGTGAGTAATATTCCATTGTATATATGTACCACAACTTCTTTATCCATTCCTTTGTCGATGGAATTTAGGTTGCTTCCATGTCTTGGCTATTATAAATAAGGCTGCAATGAACACAGAGTGCATGTATTTTTTGAATTATGATTTTATCCAGATATATGCCCAGGAGTGGGATTGCAGGTTCATATGGTAACTCTATTTTTAGTTTTTAAGGAATCTCCATATTGTTCTCCATAGTGGTTGCACCAATTTATATTCCCACCAACAGTGTAGGAGGGTTCCTTCTTCTCCACAGCCTCTCCAGCATCTATTATTTGTAGACTTTTTGATGATGGCAAGTAAGGTGATACCTCATTGTAGTTTTAATTTGCATTTCTCTAATAGTTAGCAACGTTGAGCATTTTTTCATGCTCCTTTGGGCCATCTGTATGTCTTCTTTTGAGAAATGTCTATTTAGATATTCTGCCCATTTTTTGATTGGGTTGTTTGTGTTTTTTAGTTTTCTTTTAAAGTTGAGGTGTATATCCAGATTGAGCTCTTTGTATATTTTGGAAATTAATCCATTGTTGGTCACATCATTTGCAAATATTTTCTCCCATTCTGTAGACTGTCTTTTCATTTTAATTATGGTTTCCTTTGCTATGCAAAGCCTTTTAAGTTTAATTAGGTCCCATCTGTTAATTTTTGTTTTTATGTCCATTACTCTAGGAGATGGCCCAAAAAGATATTGCTGCGATTTATGTAAAAGACTGTTCTGCCTGTTTTTCTCAAAGAGTTTTATAGTATCCAGTCTTACATTTATGTCTTTAATCCATTTTGAGAGTTTATTTTTGTATATGGTGTGAGAAAATGTTCTAATTTCATATTTTTACATGTAGTGGTCCAGTTTTTCCAGCACCACTTATTGAAGAGACTGACTTTTCTCCATCGTGTATTCTTGCCTCCTTTGTCATAGATTAATTGATCATAGGTGCATGGATTTATTTCTGAAGTGAAGTACATTTATATCTAATATATTTAAAATATTTGAAAGCAGACTCAGAGTAGTAATATGACTTGCTGATGGTCACACAGCATATAAATAAAGAACTGACATTCAAATTAAATTTTTTCTGGAATTCAAATTCATTTCATTTTGTTTTCATATACCTGCTATGATATTTCACAGTTCATGAATTGACAGCTTTTTACATGGGTGAGGTCCATCTTTGTCATATAACTTTTCAAAACTTCAGTATCCCCATTTTCTTACTGCATTTTACATCACACCTAAAACAGTTTTTCATGTTACCTCTTTCTTCACAGACCTCTAACGACATCCTACTTTGCTTTGATCCAAAAATAAATGTTAGATTATGACCGTTAAATGTTTACTCCAAATTGTCATTTCTCCCTATTATTTACCATCTAAGTTTATGACCCTTTGAACATAGCTCTACAAAACTCTGCAGCTCAGAAGCAGTGGATCTCAAAGTGTGGAAGGCTTTTAATCTAAAAAGTATAGATTAACATAGCTTGGAGAATATTTTTCAAATGCCAGCCCCACTTTCCTTAACAGATGTTCTCAGTCCTAGAGCTCCAACCAGGAAAAAATTTTAAACCTCTTCAGTAATCTGGATATACGCCTCACTTCTTACCTCATGGCTGAAAGTGACCATCCAAGACTAAGGTTTTTCATAATTTTCTATTCTATATTATCAGTGCCTAGCTTAATGCCTATGTAGCTGTAGTACATCTATAATTCATGTCCTTTCCCACTTGGCAGGAAAGAAACAGAAAGAGAGAGAAAGAAAACAAAGTTCTTGTCTGTGAGAGTGAAAAGTTCATTAATGGATGAGTTAGAAGTAGACCTAAGTCTAAGAAGAACGTTGAACATGTATTTTCTGAGAGAAGTAATGTTAGTTTTCTAGGTAGACCTTGGAAAGACATAGCATGAGCAAAATGCATGTAAGATGGAGATGCCTATTCCATAAAGGAGAGAGAGGAAATTGGTGTGCTGGAAAGTAGTAACACATATGTATGTCATTCATTTAAACAGATAAGTTGGAAACAAGTATACCTTTTCCACTATTCTTTTTTCTACTTCAGGTATAGCATCATGGGATTTGAGACTCCATGATTCTTACATTCTAAATGCTTTCAAGCTGAAATATTTTTAATAAATGTTCACATTTTTTTTATGCTGCAGTGGATTGATTCCCATCTCAATAAGAGGCACAACTCTCTGCTAACTACCCAGTTGTACACACCATTTTCCTAAACTATTTTGCCTTTAGATTTTTTACATGATTTATCTGTTGGAATTGGCCCCCACTCACCTGGCCTCCTTCTGCAGAATTCAGCAAAGATTTCGTCTCTTCAGTAACCTTTCCCTGATCCCTAAAACCTTGGCTTAAAAATCTGTGTCTTATGCTTTCATAGCATCACATTATTTACCCCACAACACAAATCATATATTGTGCTGCAATTGCCAGTTTTCTTATCTATCTCAGCCATTTGGGGATACCCTGCTTGAAGGTAAATTATTTTTCTAATTATATTTGAAACTTTTATTTCACTGCTCAATGCATAGTCGTTTCAATTGCAGGTACTTGTTTTAAGAAGGAGAGCTAAGTAGCCATAGTTTAAAAATCAAGCTTAAAAACTAAGGGTAATGGAAAACTTGCTGAAGGGAAATTGGGGGAAATCAGTCCCTCTAAGTTGAATGGAAATGTGAAGGAGATATCTTTTCTCTGATGTAGCATCTGCTCTGGTAAAGGAGTTGGGAATATTATTAAATATCTCTTTTAGGTAAACAAGAAATAAAATACTCAAATAACAAAATTTTGATGTGCATTCTCAATTTCTACTTAGTTTTAATTTAATTTTAGTTCTTTTTTAAGTAGCTAAATCGTTTTCCTTGGTTTACCATAATACATATACATGTTCATTTAAATTTATTCAATGTTTATTGAGAAAATGCTATACAGATAGATTCTGAGAGCACTTGCCTTCTGATGACTAATTATTTTATGTTGCAAGAGGATCCAGACCTTGCTTGTTAGAAACGATGAAATAAAGATACCCAAATTACCTGAGATAAAATTTATCTCAAAAAGTGAAATACATCGTTTTATTTAGTTTAGGAAATAAAGCAAGATGAATGAGGCACATGCATCCATCATCCTGAGTGTCTTTGAAGGATGATGTGCAAATTTTGCAGTGTGTTACTGTCATTAGGCTTAGTGTTTATTTCTTAACATTTTCTCTCTGATCGGTTTTAATTTCCCATTTACTAATATTATTATAGCCTGTTACAACATATGAGCGTTGAATTAACTTTGTCCTATTATGACATCTAATTTGATATGTAGAATAAATAAGCTTTTATTTGTTTTATCAGAGAAAAAGAGGTATAGTAAAGAGCCTCCCCTGCTGGCAAGCCCAGCCCCAAAGAAATATTGTGGATTAGTACTCACTTGGTTAAAGTCAATTAGAGGTGCAGTGGCTTTATATGCAGGAAAGTGCCAAGCTCTAATAAAGGTACTTCCTAGGTACGATAATTATAAAATTAGATGAAAACATTTAGTAGGTTTACAGCAAATCCTTTATGAAACGGAAGACGCTGAAGCTGAAACAAAGCCAGATTTGGTAACAGCATGCAAACAACCTTCAGAGTCAAAAATCATTTAAAAATGTCTAATCCTATAACTATCCAAGCTGGCAAGCACTCAATACACAGAAGATTAATTTGGGAGATTTAGATAAAGATAAAGATAACCTTCTGTGCCAAATATGTTAAGAGAAATGTGTCTTCGGATAAAAATACTGAATATTTCATAATCTGTTGGAAAGATGGAGATACAAAATGAGAACAGGAGGAAATTTTCAACCCCAGAGAATTATATAGTTTTCATTAGACTTCTCTGTTTATACTAATGAAGTGGAATCTGTGCAAGAGCATGAACATAAAATCAGAATTGTTTCAGCTCATACACAATAAGATGGCAATAGTAGGAAGAATGGATCACAACCTAAAGATGTTTGATGTACAATATCAAGGGCATGGTCCTAGGAAACATTAATGAACTTGAAGGCCAGTGCTGGTTAAATCTTTCGCTCCTGCATTCAAAGTTTCTCAGCAGTGCCATGAGCTGAGTCATGTCTCAGCGCCCTGCAAACCAAATTAATGATCTTATGTGAAGCCTTCAACACTCATCTGTGTCTTCCAGTGAGTTCTGAATCATTTCCTTAAACAGCTAAAATTCGGCAATGGAAGGGGTTTAGAGAAAAGCAAGAATATACACTGAACAAGAATAAATAACTAAAATATATTCGATCTCAGAAAGAAATGTCCAAAGTGACATTAATCTGATTTACAGTTATAAGATTCTGTGAATCAAAGGTGTAAATGATTTCCTAAAATTGCATTATCCTCTAATATGTATCCTTGGTTATATGAACTTGAAAACCCCAAATTAAAAATGTCACACAAGAAACGTGCAGATGGAAGACCTAAGGACAATATAGCATTGATTAGTGGTACAAGAAAAAGCACTAATTGTTTAGAAAATATCTTATGACACATTTTCTAAATATGGACAAAATACTCTACCATTAGAAGGATGTTAGAAAGAGCATGCTTAAGCAAAGCAAACAGATTGACAGAAAAGTTATATCTGTATCTTTAGCACTTCCTAATCTTCTCGTGCTTCCTAGAAGTAGACCAGAATGGGTGAGTGCATGCAAAAAAAATTAATAATTTTATTTCATCAGACTAACTTGTATTCAGTCCTGTGACATACAATCAATTGTATATAAGGTCTTATTTCTGCCTCAGGTTCACTCTCTTCATTTTAAGCCTATAACCCTTGATCAATTTCTTCAACCACGTCTTTGTGAACATTTTCAATTTCTATTTTTGAACCTACTTAGCAAACCCAAAGCTGAAGCAACCCAGCAGACTGATTTCTTTGTTCCTTTACCTGGGCAGTTGAATCCAACTGGAGAAAATCGCAAAATCCTCAGAAAATTGCCTCTATAAGTTAAGGTTCTCTGAGCTCAATAGGGCCATTTACCCTGCTCACCAATTCTCTGTTCTAAGGTTTTCCTCCATTTTCCATAATATCTAATCAAACCATTTCTTATCTCCTTACCTGTCCTACTCTATTACCGTCCTACCCATTCTCAGCAGAAAATCTTGTCTCCTACTTCTCAGAAATATAGACACACTCAGTTAAGAACTTTTTCAAATTCCTGAGACAACATTTATAAAAGTGATATTATATTGTAACTAACTTCTTTTTCTCATTATGTCAGTAAATGTCTCATTGTGACTAAAGCTAACTCTTACCCTTTTTCTCTGGATCCCATGAATGCTACATCAGGAATTTCACTCCAATTATCAAAACTTATCCCATTCTTTCCTATACTTTCTTTTTCTTCTTCAATTTTTGAAAAAATCCTCATGTCTCTCCCATTTGTTGTTATACGTCAAGCCTTCTCCAGTTTTATTTCCCTCTCTATTACCTAGCATTGCCAAGCTTCATGAAAAAATAAAAATAAAAATCCTTTCCCTTCATCTGTTTCAACTTTTCCCATTTATTGTTCACACCATGGCAATATCCAATTTCATCCTTTACTCATCCACTGAACAAAGCTCTCAGCAAGACGGCTGCTGAATTTTTGTTGCTATATCCAATAAATACTTAGTAGACATTTATCTATTCTCCAGGGAGTATTTTATATTGTAAAACATAACCTCCTCCTTGAAACCAAAATTCCCTGAACTTTCTCAATGTTAATCTCTTTCGGTTCTTCTCTTACCCCCTCCTGGATTGCCTCTTCTCAGCCTCCTTTCAGATTTGCCTTAGTAAACTCATTTATTCACAGGACATTCTAACTTGTGTGCTGATGGCTCTTTGAGAGATTCTCTGAAGTACCTGTTACTCATCCAGGTCACCTCGCTCACTCAATACACTTATTGCAAGATGTCCTGCACACTAACATATAAAAAAGAACATAAATATTTAGATTCCTACCAATCAGGGATCATCATTTTATTATGTCCCACCAAAAAAAAAAAAATTAACAACAAAAACTGATTTATTTGCAACCCAGCCGAGTACCCATCACTTCAATAGAGCATAGGAGGACTTCCCTCATGGTTAAGAATCCACCTGCCAATGCAGGGGACACAGTTTGAGCCCGAGTCCGGGAATATGCCACATGCCGCGGAGCAACTAAGCACATTCACCACAACTACTGAGCCTGCACTCTAGAGCCCAGGAGCCACAATTACTGAACCTGTGTGCCACAACTACTGAAGCCCACACACCTTGAGCCCATGCTCCAGAATAAGAAAAGCCACTGCAATGGGAAGCCCGCACACTGCAACAAAGAGTAACCCCAGCTCGCTGCAACTAGAGACCCGAGCGCAGCAATGAAGAACCAATGCAGCCAAAAATAAATAAATATTTTTTTTAAAAAAAAGAAAAAACAAACACAGGAGTTGAAAAGAGTCACACTGCAAGCATCATTTAGTCCAAGACAGAGCTCCATGCCTCCCAATAGAGCAAACCCATCTTTCCCAGAGACCCATGCCCAGAGCCGAACTGAACACACAAATAGGCAAGCACTAAGGTTCCTCTGGCAGTATGGTTAGAGAGATATTTTTTAGTGTCTATCCTGTCTTTGTAAGGTTTGAGTGATAAGCAAAAGTTTAAATATTAAAAGCCAAAGTTTAACATACAAGAAAATACATTTGAATGACTTCATGACCTTGTGTAAGGGAAGAATATAAAAAGACACATTTCAAACTAGTAACAACTTTTTACAATACATGTAACCAAAAAAAGTTTAGTATCCAGAGTTTATTAATAAAATCTTAGAATAAATAAGCAAAATAGGTATAACAGGCAAAATAAGAGACTGACATTTCACAGAAAAAAAAAAATCCAAATTGTTTCAACATGCAAAAAGGTATGCACTGTCACTACATGAAACTGAAATGCAAATTAAAACCCCAGTGAGATTTAAATTAATATACAATACATTTTCAGAAGTTAAAATGTCTGACAACACCAAATTTTGGCAAGAATGTTAAGCAATGGGACTCTCACCCTAGCATTAGAAAAATTCTGATACCAGGAATCTTCTCTAGAGAAACTCACTCATGAACACCAGCAAATCTGTATAAGGGTGCTTTAAATTGTACTGTTAATAGCAAAGGAATAAGAAAATCCTAAACTATCTTCAATATTAGAAGAGATAAATTGAAATGTGTTCATTCAAATAATATAATGCAAACATGAAATGAAGGAAATAGAATTCTATTCACCAATATGAGTAATCTTGAAAATCATGCTATTCAAAAACAAAGTTACCTACGAATTTAATAAATAAGAAAAAACATAAAATAAAAGCTTTTTGGATATGAATGTGTATACTAGAAAGAAAATCAAAAGAATGTTTGCACTACTAAGTTTAACATTATAACTAGTACTAGGGCTGTGTGAGAGGAAAACTGGTTGTTTTAGGACTACATACTGGACTTCAAACATACTGGTACTGTTCTACATGGCTAAGCAATTGCAGATGTGAGTGAGTTAATGATCTGGAGATCAGAAAATTATTTTGAATTAGGTGGACTCCATGTAGTCACAGGATCATTAAAAGTGGAATAGGGAAGCAGAAAAGTGAGTCAGAGGAACATATGAGTATGTGAGAAAGGCACAGAGCGACACGGGTCTGTTGACTTTGATGACAGAAAAGGGGCCATGAGCCAAAGAATACAGGGAGCCTCTAGAAGGTGGAAAAAGCAAGGAAACAGATTCTCCCTTAAAGTAACCAAAAGGAACACCTGACAACACCTTGATTTTAGTCCAGTAAGACCCAGTTTGGACTTCTACTATCCAGAGCTCTAAAATAACAGAGTTGAGTGGTCTTAAGCCACTAAGTTTGTGGTAATGTGTTAGGGCAGCAATGGGAAACGTCCATCTCTTCAGTTCTAAATGACCTTCGGGAACTGCTGGAAAGTCTAAAGGAAGAAAGTACAACAAATGCTGCTCCCTGCAGCTTCCACCATGTCTACCACCACTGCTTAAAGTGTGGTTAACTTGTACAAGGCATTTTGCAAAAATTGACTACATAAATCCTGTATTTAAATTCAACAAGAAATCCATGGGGTAAGAATCCTTATTTCCTTTTGACAAATAAGGAAAACAAGGTTCTTATGAGTTAAGAGAATTATCAGGGGGCTTCCCTGGTGGCGCAGTGGTTGAGGGCCCGCCTGCCGATGCAGGGGACATGGGTTCGTGCCCCGGTACGGGAAGATCCCACATGCCGTGGAGCCTGCGCGTCTGGAGCCTGTGCTCCGCAACGGGAGAGGCCACAACAGTGAGAGGCCCGCGTAACGCAAAAAAAAAAAAAAAAAAAAAGAGAATTATCAGTTGTTAAAAGCCACACCGCTGGTTAACTTATATGTGAATAAAAATTATTTAATCATAAAAATAAATTTTATTTGTGAAATTCCAAGAGATAAAGTGATGTGTTTACTTAGTAATTCAATTAATTATCTGTATTAAATTCAAACATTATTATGCATACATTTTTGTTATAATTAACATAGCTATGGTTATAATTGTGTGTATAAACTTGTAATTGTATTAAAGAACATCTATCAGATTAGTCAACATTTACAAAAACATTAATCACAGGTAAAAATTTCTCAAAATGTGGGCATGAATCCTAAGAAAAGTTACCAATTAATTCTATAGAACTAGTCTTCAAATTCAAATCATTGTGAAAAAAGGAAAAGAATCAGTTTGGAATAGTTCTTATCAACCTATTTTATGCATGTTTGGGGAATATTTAGTAATTCACTCTAAATTTTACTCAAATAAAACACTGTTGGAGGGGGAGAGAGTTTAATCTAGGTATCTGAAATATATTTCTTATTTTTCCAACAGATTCAATCACTATAACATTTTTACTCAATCCTTATACATGTGAAAATTTACTGAAGTGACAGAGGAGGTATGAATAAGCAAGTCAAAGAGAGAGAGAAAGAGAGAGAGAGAGATCACAAGAGGGTGAGTTTGGATCGATGGAGGAACAACATGACAACATTGAGGAGAACAAGTTAAGTTACTGGCAATTTTTTCTCTATTGTAGCATTTATTATTATTATTTTTTAGGTTTATAAAAATGTCAAATCAAACACTGAGGAAAATGGTTTACAAATGCAGAACTCTAAAAAAATAAGATCAAAAGGAGATCAAAGACAGCATTAAAAAGATTAAGTTTAAAATGGTGGAAGGAGATCAACTCTTCATTTCAATCTTATTTAAAGTGAAATTCAAGGTCCAATTTCAGCTATACACAGAAACATGAATTGATTTTAATGACATATATGGAAAAAAAAATTGCCTCAAATACTCTAACAAAAAGATTCCAAGAAAGTAGTTATGCTTATTATGGTGTTATTGCTCTATGCCTCAAAACTGGAATTGTTTAGTAAAAGAGAAAGTATTTGAAACAAGAAGAGTCAGGTTGGGAGTTGAAGCTCCGGTGCAAAAGTTTCCCTATATCATGAAGCACTAAAATTCAGCCAAGCAGTCAGTGATCAATTTTAAAAGCACAAAATTTTATCATGTTTCTGTAGCTCACACCCCTCAGAAACAAAAATGATAAATTCACTTGAAAGGTACAGGTGGGGAAATTAAATAATAAATACAAAAAATTCGTGTTTGCTTGTATTTGCTTTTAAAGAAGATAGCAAATAGTTATAAACTTTTATTACTAAAATAGAGTTGATCTAAATTCAACATATATCTTCAGCTTTATAAAAGTTCACATGCTCAGTGTTTACTCTTTCTAAACTTGTTTTTTCCTTACATATACTTGATCGAATGCTTATGAATTTTCAAGTGGTCAGGATCAAATAAACATTGAAAAGTAAATAAAGGCACTTACAATACTATGGTGGATTTGTGCCCCAGCAAAGAATCTGTGAAGAAAATGTATGCTCATTAAACTAGACCTTCTTATAATTCTACTCTTCTTTAGAAACTTATCTTGTGTAATTAAAGGCTGGAAACTTCCTTTTGTTGATTGTATAGTATACATGATAGCAGTTAGCCTATCAGTTCATGCTCCTGAATATTAATATACTGAAATACTTCTATATACAATCACTTGAAATTTGCTGTTTTGGCACAGGCACAACTGACCTTGGAATTATTCTGTTCAGAAGTAAAAAAAAAAAAAGTTCTTACCTTCTTTTCTTTTCTTTTTTTTTTTTTTTAAGTAAGTAGTGAATTTGTTTAGAGAGGAACACACTCCACAGATAGAGTGTGAGCCATCTCAGAAGATGAGAGGCCTATTTTCTTTCTTTCAAGTTGCCTTGTCATGCATCTAATAAACATCGTTACACCATTCTCAAGCCTCCCTTAAGTACAAGTTTATCACATCCCTGACTCTCAGCACCACTGAGATCAAGCATGTGATGGGAATCTTTGATTGCATATAGTGTAGATAGTTGCTGGTCGAGGGTTTGAGAGAAAGCAGAGTATAAGGAATAAGACAAGGCTTGGAGATACCATGAAGTTTAAGAATGTGCAGTTTATATCAGATATAATTCATAAGAACAGTTTCTTTACAATTTTTTTAGCCAGCCCTTTTGCTACAGCTTCATCAAAAGAGCTGTTTATGTTAGAGACCATCAGAAAACAGATGGTAGTCTCAAAAGGTAATTAAGGAGAGTTTAGGGAAGGAGCTTTCACACGTGTCATCAGGGTTAAGGGAAAGGACATGGATTGCTGGAACACTCCAGAAGCAAAGCTGTGACCAACACAGCTCTGAACCCACAGAGTGTAGCTACAGCTGAGTTCTGAACCCATTCAGTTAGAAGACAAGGGGACTCATTTGAATCTGATAGAAGCCAGCATCTAGGAGCAAAGAAAGTAGTGGACAGCAGAGAGGAGTGGATCTGGGGTGGAAAATAAGAATACCTAGCACAGTTCTCCCCTTGTGCCCTTCAGAATACACTTTTTTTTGGTCTATCAGTTACCATATTGTCACTGCTTGGTGTCAATGTAACCACAGTCCTACACAAAGTTTAAAGTAAAACACTAGCCACCATCAGGATACATTTTTATATGACAGAAATGGGGGAAACAGCCATCATGAAGGCAAACAAGTAATTAAAAACATAGATTATCCTTTTAGCAAAAAAAAAAAAAAAATACATGGTGGTCTTATCCTTGATTTTGTTTATATGTTTTCAAATTTGTAAGATCAGATAATACTTGGATCATGTTAGGCTGTTTGGATCCCATCATCACAAAATAGCTCATGGTCAAGGGTTTTGTCTCTGTTGGGGTCCAAGATCCAGCATGGAGCTGCTTTTCAAATGTGCAATAGTGTTTCCTGAAGAAGAAATAGCCTTATTTCTAAGCCCAGGCATCTGTGTTATGATTACCGTATTGAGGCTTGTCAGAGGCTCCTACAATCTCCACATCTCCCAGAAACTTCCAGTGCTACACAACTCAAGTAGCAGGTCAGTTTACCTGCAGCTTGGACTTGCTGTGGAAGTCCTCATGCAGATACTTTTTATACTCTTTCAAAAACAGTATAAGTGTGTTCTCTTGACAACTGCAATGGTTTCTATATTCAAGGAAATACGTTATTTTCATCAGAAATAGGTATCAGATCATTTTAAGATTTTCTTGAACAAACCCTAAAAAGGGTTTTTTTTCTTTACTTCCATCCATGCTCCTTTCTACCCCAACTCTCTCTTGCTTTTTCCTCATTATTTTCCCAACTCCTTCCCACAAGAAAGCACTCAGCTTAGTGCCAAAGGTAGGCAAACTAAGGTCACCAATATAGTTTCTGAAAGGGGAGAAGTCTGCTCATTCATGCAAGATAATTACTTCTTTTGCTTTACTGTCTCAAAGAATGATGATAATTCAAATGACAGTGAAAGCTCAACCTCTTCAGGATGTGACTTTATTTTAGCATTTCATTTTAAATTGTGATCTGTACCACAGAATCTTAATCAAGTACTTTGAGAAACTTTTGGTGGAGTAACGCTTCTAACAGTGGTAAAATTCACATTAGGTTTTCTGCATTAATTAGAGCAATATGATTGGCAGGCCTAGGATGATATAAGGTCTGTTTTATGCACTGCAGCTGGGATAAAAATGGTTGGATACGCAATGAGGAGAAGCAGGGGTTATGATGTGAAAATTTACATCACTGATTTGAATATTTATCTTATTGTAGGCCTCCTAGGAGATTTCAAGTTTAACCAAACATATGGTCTGTAAATTAAAAATTAAATTTATTTGTATAAAGTTGACACAATAAGAATTAAGCTCAAATGAAGGGTATAAGCATATGGTGGATTTTCCACTAATTGAGAGACATGCTATGAGAAGTAAGTAGAAGAGGGATCTGGTAGCTGTAGTTTCATTTTTATGACTATGTAACTGAACAAATTACTTATATTCTTATTTTGTTTTATTCTAAAGTGGAGGTGAAAAATTTTTTTTTACTAAAGCACACTTAAGGAAATAATTGTTCCACTTAAAAATATGTAGATTTTTATATAGGTATATATTTTCATATATATAAACATACATTTACATACTCAGGCATTTATACACATACATATTTCTGCTTACCCAATGGATATTCCTCTTTTTTCAGCTTTTTGAAATGTAATTGACACAAAAAATTGTAAGATATTTAAATTGTACAATGTGATGATTCAACTTACATATACATTGTAAGATATTCCCCTTTACTAAGATAGTAAATTTCCACCTGGTAGGAATCTCTCATCTCTGGACATCTTTGGTGGGAAGCATTTCTGAACCTACCATGCACTGCCTAGTAACTATTCAGCTTTCTCTAACCTAACTTCTGCTCCCATCACTCCATGAATAAATAAATTCACCAAGGATCTGAATATCTTAAATGAAGAAACTGTTTTCAGTTCTCATATTCTTCCCAGCATCTGAATCAGTTGACAACTTTTTTCTAAGAGAAGTTTTCTTCTTGAAACATTCTCTTTCCTTAGCTTCCTTGACACTATACTCTCATGGATTCACTGGTTCCACTTTCCCTTTACTTATGTTTCTTACTTAACCATATTCAAACAAAGAACACACTTTCCAGAACTGATTCTTACTCAAACATGGTGATTGTATTTTCCACTTGTTTTCCCCCTTTCTGCTTGGTTGTTCTCAGAAATGTAGACACAGGCTTTAATCTGAATAGTTTATTTGTTGTAAATTAAACATTGAGTGGAATGGCTAAGGGTCATGAGCTTTCCAGACAGTACAAAATTTTTTATTTCTGCTTGGAAAAGTGACAGAACCATGAAATAGATATTCTGCCATCCTTTGTCCGAGCTTCTTCACTTCTGGCTACATCCAGGCTCCTTCCTGATTTAACTAATACAGCCAGATCCACTACATCAAAGAATAGCTCTCAACAAACTCTGCCAGCTTCCTGAACAATATAGTCATCATACAAAATGTAGACCTCCAAAATAGCTGTTTCTGAATACTGAGATTACAAGAGTTCTGTTTCCTTTGTACCTAGATCATTTCCCTGGGCTTTCTTATAAGTCAACAGTGTGTGTAGAATTCTACTAAGGACAGTGGTGATAGCAGAGTTGTCCAACAGTCTGTTTTCTCGCCTCATTTTCCATGATTCCTACCTCGCACTTGTGAGAGGAGAGATGGGTTCTCTCTGGGTGTTTTTTGGTTTGGTTTGTTTTTTTAAATCTGCTATTGTTTCCATTTCTAGCCTACAAATTTTGGGCTGTGAGGTGAAACTTTTCTTCTATTTCTGTGGCTGTAATGAGATTTTTCTGTTTGCTGGGAAATTTTCTTTTGGTATTTCAACACCAATCTTGGAACAAAAGAGTTGGATATCTCTGTTCAAGCTGCTGCTATTTTGGAAACACCACCACACACTAGAACTTTTTTTTTTTTTTTTGGATATATGACTTTTGTCAATTTTTTTTCAATGCGCATGCCAGAAAAAATTAGAGGGATCTCTGCTATCAAGCTGTGTGATTCTTTATCATCAGTTCTTAAATGTGACTTACAGGTTCTCTTTTGTATAATCCAGGATAAAATGTATTCCTTTAAATAGTTCAGAACGTGTTTTGAGATCTACAGTGAAAAGAAGCCCTAGTACTCATACATGAATGAATTTATAATATTCATTTCGGCAGCAATTCAAGTATGCAGTTTGTAAATAAATGAGAAGGAGTAAAATATTCTGGAGAAGAGATTCAAACATACCTCTTAAAAACAATGAGAGTTAATAGAAAATAAGATAAAGTGTATATGTAAAACATACATATATACATATACATTTGAAAAAAAAAGAGAGACACAGTATTTTTATACAGATTTTTGATTTTAGAATAAGTGAAAGCAAATCATTTTTATGGAAGTGCTGCTTTTCCTCATTAAGACCTGATTTGGAAGTTATGGAAAAAATGTGATTTGATGTGATAAAAATGTGATAGGAATGGAAAGTGGATTTTCCATTCCTATTCCACAAGGTACCTTGAGGCTCTGAAATTTATTATGCAAAATTTCAAAAATCGCTCTCAGAGAAAGAGAAATAGCACATCCTTGCAACAGAAAGAAAATCTGTTGGAAACCAATATTTCTATTCTAGGAAACTTTAATCCAACTGGCTCTGTGTGTGAAATAATGAGCCCAAGTTTCAACAGACATTTTTCTCCAGTAGCAAAGGTCACAAGCCACACAGCAGCTGTTTTGCTTTCACGGTACATGAGCCTCATTTGAAAAGTCTTTCTGTGTGATGGCTACTCTGTCTTCCTTAGAGCACAACATATCTCAAGGGTGAGGGTGGCACATCCCAATGCTGAATTTGGACAGAAATCTTAAGAAATACCATTTTATGGACAATTGCAAAATGGCATTTGGCCATTTCAAGTAATATCCCAGTACAGTTCCACTTCAAGGGTGGTGTCATTTTAGATAATGGTTAAATATAATTTATTTTTTCCCCAAATGCTGGGAAGTCTAATTCAATTATACATTTAAATGACCTATGAAATGTTGTGATAGTTAAATTTATGTGTCAATGTGACTGGGTAACAGGGCACCCAGATTAAATGTTATATCTAGGTATTTCTATATTGGATTACCATTTAAATTGGTGGACTCAGTAAAGTAGATTGCCCTCCCCAATGTGGGTAACATCATCCAAATCATTGAGGGCCTGAATAGAACAAAAAACAGAGGAAAGGAGGATTTACCCCTGCCTGCCTGCCTGCTGAGCTGTGACCTCCATCTCCTCCTGTCCTTGGACCAGACTATTGGATTTATTTCTCTGAAGAACACTGATTAATACAGGTATGCAAGAATATTATACTTTTTGTGCTAGCTAAATAATATAAGTAGATGAAAAATTTAAATATTTCTGGTGCAGTTTAAGGAGAACTAAATAGGATCTCCTGCTGACAACTATTCACCTGCCAAAGCCCCGCCTTCATCATCACCAGGGACTTGCTGTTATTTCAAAATTTAACAACTTCAGATCTATTTCTTTGAATATGTGGGTACATCTCTTGTATGATTTTTAAAATATAAACGTAGCAATATGTGATATATCATCTTATTATTTGTCATCCTGAGAGTAATTAGAAAAGGTAGTAACCTCAGTGCTACTTAGAGTTATGGGAACAGAGGGGTATGATAAAAACACAGAGTGTGTAGAGGGCAAATTTTGTCTTGTGAAATAAAATTAATATTTTATGGCAAGACAAGAAAAATCTAAACATAAAAATTATTCTCTGCCCTTTGCCCTCCTCTTCCCCCCACATTGTGCATTGTGTATCTACCAGACCTCCCACATCACCAGGAGTATCTGCTCAACCATAAAGAGCAACATTTTCCTAGCATCAACAAGACGGCTCCTTAAAAGATAATATCTATTCTTGATCTTGTGAGGGTTCACATAACCCACGGCAATGATGCTTAGATCTGGATTATGTAAACTGTCAATAATACGTCATTTGACGTATAGCCCTCTGTCTCAAAAAACTTATATAACTCTGCATTGACTTCTAATGGATGAGACAGTTCTCATTCTCAGAACTTTCTGAGATGCTCTGCCCTTTTATAATCCTCAAATTTGACTTAAATAAAATTTTCCATTTCTTTCTTAGATCAACTTGTTAATATTTTGTTGACAGTTTCTATAACAATTTTCCTGGAGAACTGACTCTAATTGTTATAACTGCAGAGTCAATGTCACAAAATGATGAAGAGTATCAGTTCTAGAACCAAATTACCAAGATTTGAATTTGGGCTAGAACAATTTCTAGTTGTGTGAATTTGGCCATTATTTAACTTCTTTCTGCCACTGTTTCCTCATTTGTAAAATGTGGATGATGATAATGCATTCCTTACAGGGTTATTTTAAATATTAAATATATTAACAAGTAAAAATTGTAACAGTACATGGCCCATTTTAATTAAGACGTAAATGTTAGCAACTTTCAAAAAATAGTGAATATTAATAATACATACATGGCTATTGAGCTACATATTTCTTAGACTGAAATCTGCCAAGAACATATAGCATATATATTTATTTATTTATTTATATATACATTTATATAAATTTATAGATATATATTAATGATAGTAGGTTCTGCAAATGGATTCCCAGTAATATTGTGTCTGGCTAGCTTTACTTATGTTTATATATGATTTTGAGACTTCTACACATACACACAAAAAATCAATGAATGCTTACCAAGTTGTGTTTAAGTGTATGCCATTTTAAGATCTTACTAAGCATCTTAACTCCACAGACTAGTATAAATGTGAACATATGTTCCCATCCCTTTATGACATAGTAAACATTTTTAATTTAAACTTAACAGTTTTCAATTTATTTAGCTCTTATATTTTCATGAAGCTTTCATCTACTTAGTGATAAAACATGTACTGTACATATGTTTAATTATTTCAAATTCCAAGAAACACATAAATTTTATAGTGACATAAAATGTACTTTTCATAGTTTTTATTATTTATTTATGTTCTATATAATTAAGAAGAAATAAAACTAACAAGAATAAAATAATTTTCCAACACTTCCCAACCATTAAAGCATGTAGGCTTTATTTATTTCTTCATTCTTCATTTAAATGTCATATAATGATTTTATTTAGAAAAGATATCCTAATAATTTACTTGCATCATGATCTGCAATTACTCCAAGCCATTTCTAATATTGGTGGTAGTAGGAAGAGGATAATTTTAATAATATTTTATGAAGTTGCCATCCAATTTTGGCTACTGAGGTTTATGGCTCCTTGTTGTGTTAGTAACAAATCTTTTTCTTCAGTGAAATACCATAAATAATTGTAATGGATACTTCATCATTTTCATTTATTTCATATTGGTTTACTTAGGTTACTATGTTTATACTGTTTGATGCATTACCTGTCTTTACTATACCTATTTTACCAAATCAAGTATTGTTCATATATATGCATTCATACTTATCTCAGTTATACATTTCATGACTGAATTTTCATATAAAATAACCTCAGAATAAAAGTCCTTTCTTTCTTTCTATGTTCAATATCTCTATATCTAATACATAAGTGTGTGTTATCCAAGGTCTCAATCTAAGTTTTTAAACTTACTAGGAGATGCGACCATGTCAAAGTAGAGCCAAATGACTTGAGGCCTGGTAAACCATTTAATCCTCACAACAAAGAATCTATGAGGAAGACAAGCCAGGTGCTAATTTTCCTATTTAGAATGTGAGAAAGCAGACACAATATACTTTAATGATTTTAAAATTTGAATCCCATGGAAGAAAATGGACATATTCAATTGAATGCTAAGAATCAAAAGACATTTTTATATCAGAAATCATCCAATAAGATGGCAGAAATTAATGCTAACACAAGAGTATTTACAATAAGTGTAAATGGGGTATATTAGTTTCCTAGGACTACTGTAACAAATTACTACAACTTGGGCTTAAAACAACAGAAATGTATTCTCTCACAGTTCTGTAGTTCTGAAGTCTTATATCAAGGTGTCAGAAGGGCTGTGCTCCTTCCAAAGGCTCTGTTCCTTTCATTTCCCAGCTTCTGGTGGATCCAGGCATTCCCTGAATTGTGGTTGCATCAATCCAATCTCTAACTCCATGGTCACATTGCCTCCCCTTTGTCTTATGTCTTCTACTCTGTGTGTCTGTCCTAAATCTTCCTCAGGCTTTCCCTTAAGATATATATGATCACACTTGCGGTTCACCTGGATAATTCAAGATATATTTCTCTTTTCAAGATCCCTAACCTAATCACATTTTTTTTTTTTTTTTTGCCAAGTACAGTAATATTCACAGGTCCTGGGGATTTGGATGTAGACATATCTTTCTGAGGACCATCATTTAGTCCATTACATAAGGAAGCCCCATCAATCAGAAAAGATATTACATAAGGGAAAAAATCCAATATATTGTCTGTAAGAAATTCACTGAACTAAAAAGGATACATAATTCTGAAACTACATTGTTAAAGCCAAATACAACAGGCAAACATAAACCTCAAAATAACTCAATACAGAAATTTTAATATTAAATTATATATAATTTAAGCTAAATTATCATAAGTAGTAATACTTTAAATACTTGTAAATGAAAAAGATTCAAAAGTTATAACAGCTTTATTTTTTTTTATTTTTATTTTTTTTTTGCGGTACGCGGGCCTCTCACTGTTGTGGCCTCTCCTGTTGCGGAGCACAGGCTCAGCGGCCATGGCTCACGGGCCCAGCCGCCCCGCGGCATGTGGGATCTTCCCGGACCGGGGCACGAACCCGTGTCCTCTGCATCGGCAGGCGGACTCTCAACCACTGCGCCACCAGGGAAGCCCTCGAAAGTTATAACAGCTTTAAATATATATGCACCTTATGTACATAGCCTTCGATAGTATTAAAAAAAACTAAAAAATTGAAGATGGAAAGAGCAAATAAACTATTGTAGTTTAAAATTTACCTCTCACAAAGAGATGTGCTAATCACATAATAAAAAGAAAATGTATATACAAAATTACTACAATGTTATTAATATGCTTGAGACAAGAAAAGATGGAATAGAGAGAAACTTTCTTAACTTGGCTCAGTGTGTAAATAAAAACTTTAATAACAAATGTTATTTCTTGTTTTTTTTTTCCATTTGTGGTAAGAGTACTTAACATTATACCTACTCCCTTAGCAATTTTTAAAGTATACAATATTGTATTTTTAACCAGAGGCCTTATGTTTGTTGTTCAATAGATCTCCAGAAGTTTTACCTTGTATAAATGAAACTTTGTATCCTTTCATTGACATCTCCTCATCTTCCCTTCTTCCTAGCCCTTGGAAAGTACTATTGTACTCTACTTTTATGTTTGATTAACAAACATGATTCTTAATGAAAAATTATTGGAAATATTTCCCATAGCATCTGAAACAAGATAAAGATTCCTATTATTGCCAATACTAATAAACATAAGATTAAAATTTACAGGCAGCAAAATTATTTTTAAATAAGATATAACAGCTACAAAAATTGGTAGGCAAAAGTCAAAGTACTATTATTTGTAGATATTATGATTATCTATATAGAAACCTCAATTGGATCGAGATATTTCTATAACTCTGAAAAAATTTAACAAATGTCTTGTATGAAAGGTCAATTTATAAAACCATCTGTATTTTTCTGCACCATCAATAGTTAATGAAAATATAATAGAAAATTAGATATTATTCATAACATCAGGAAAAAAATAGTAAAAATAGATAGTTTTTCTTATCAAAGGCAAACCACAATGCCATGGTTTAAGCAAGACAGAGTGAAATTGACTGGTACAAGATCTTATAAATAATGAGTGTAGTGGTCTTCATGGTGACCCCTCCCCCCAAAATATAGGTCATGTCCTAATTTCTGGACCCATAAGTGTTACCTTATACGGTAAAATACTGACTATTAGCTTATGTGGCAAAAATAGTGGTTAAGAATTTGGAAAGGAAGAGATTATCCTGGATTATGAAAGTGGACCCTAAATGCCATCACAAGTAAAACAGAGGCAGAGGAAAATTTTATACACAGTTACACAAAGGAGAAAGTGATATGAAGGTGGAGCAGAGAGAGATGCAGCCATGAGTCAAGGAAAGACAAAGCAGCAATAAACCGTGAAAGACTGCAGCCCTACTGACACCTTGATTTCAATTTCCGGCCCCCAGAACTGGGAGAGAGTACATTTCTCTTATTTTAAACTACTCTGTGATAATTTGTTACAAGTGGTTCTAAAGGATGTGTTTTCTCAGTGGATTTTGGGTTTTCTGGAATTGGTTCTCTAATCTGATTAGAGGTACATATTACCCTATTTCCACTAATAAAGAGAACATTGGTAGCTCATGGTGGGGTGCAGCATTAGAGATGCACAAAATATCACCATTGCGATCTGTTAACAAATACATATATATATAAGGTAAGACTCTAGGTAACTATGTATTTCATACTTTAGAACATTTGGCTTAAAATAAGGAGTACACTGAGAGTGGCTGGTTGTTCCTAACTGCAGTGAAGAAACTGGGAGAAAGAAGGGATGAGCACATGAAATTCCTAGCTCAAACCCCGAGTATATTACCTGAAAGCTTCTATTCTGCCCTGAAACAAACCCTATTTCCTGTGGCTATAGGACTGATATTCTAAAAAACAATTACATTGCCACATCTTGTGAATGGTAGAAAATAACACAAACTGAATTCTCGACCATCTCAACAGGATATTTTCTGTTAAAGAGAGGGCATTCATTAGGAAGGAATGGGATCTTGAAAATTGGAATGGCAAGATCCTGGTGAAGCTGTGAACATTCAACCCTAAATTCTGTTGCATCTTCTTTGATAATAAAAGCAGTCTTTCTTTCACTACAGACTGAGGAAGTTAACCATGATTTGCCTGAAGAAACTAATGGCCTATTTTGAGGTGGTTGCCTTTGAAGACATTGCTGATTCTTCTCAGGACCCATCCACACCATCTCTCTTAGCTTCTAGACCTATAACTACACTCAAGTCCCAGCAGGTAATAAAGGGTGAAGTAAAACATGTGTCCTAGAAAGAGGTATGCTGCATGCCAATGGATATAGACAGAAATCTGGGAAATATGTTTAGGAAAGGATAAAAGAGTGAATGAAAATGGTGAAAGGAATATATAGTTGGTTCACTCTGGATTTATTAATATGGGCCAAGTAAGCAAAGGTTCTGGATTCAATTTTTCAGCTTGATGGGTTAGAAAGAGCTCTAACAGTGTGTTTGTTTGGTTGCCTCATACATGGATCAAAAAATAGCTTATACTACAGGAAGCTAAAATGCAATAACTTCTCTGATATACTGTAGAGGAAGGTGTTGAAAGGCTTAGGAATATCAGAATGTTAAAGTACATTAATCATGAAAGAGTTGCTCACCCACTTCGAGAGGGTCCAGAAAACACACCTTTCACATTACTTTGAGAAATAATTTGTGAGATGAGCCTCAATATCTTTGAAGAGATCTTTGGTATCTGTTCTCTGTAGGCCAGAAATTACAGTGGAAAGTGCTGCTAGTGCACAGAGATCCTTACATACAATGGGGGTAACTGGATCCCAAAGTGGCAGGAAACAATGGGCAGAACTCAGTCACCAGAGACAAGGTGAGTCTGGTTGCCATAATGGACAGTGGAGTCAAAGCAGTAACCAGAATAGTTGAGAAAGAGATAGGGAGTCTATGAAATTCTGACTTTATGAAATGTAATCAGAGCTTTAGATTGAGTTAGACAAAAGTCTAACTTTAATCACCAAAACAGAGAACTATGTTCCCTCATCAATTCCCAGATGTGAACCCATTTATAGACCCAGAATTCCTTGAATGAAAAGGCTAACTCCTCTTGAGAAAGAATCCAGCTACATCACCAAAATTCATACTGTCAATCTTTCTCCCAGGCTTCTTGAAAGGGACATATGCCCTTTTACCAGATTTACTAAGGACTGGGGAAAAGGAAATGTTCAGATTTTTTGAGGATTACTGAATATTGGCTCTGAAATGACACTAATTCCAGGAGATCTATAAGTCATTGTGGTCTATTACTCAGAGTAGGGGTTTATTAAGGTCAGGTGATCAATGGTGTTTTAGCTCAGGTCCATCTTACGTTGGGTCTAGTGGGTCCCTGAGTCCACCCTGTGGTTATTTCTCCAGTTCTAGATTGTTTAATTGGAAGAATCCACACACTGATTCCTTTACCTGTGGAGTGAGGTAGGAAAGGCCAAATGGAAACCACTAGGACTGCCTCTAATTAGGATAAATAGTCAACCAAAAGCCATATCACATTTATGAAAGTATTTCTGTGATTACTGCCACTATCAGGGACTTGAGAGGTGCAAAGGTATTGATTCCCACTGCATCCCAATTCAATTTGCCTTATTTATCCTGTGCAGAAAACAGATGGATTTTGAAGAGTGGCAGTGAATTTTTGTAAAATTAACCAAATGGTGGCTCCAATTGCAGCTGCTCTTCCAGATGTGATTTCATCGTTTCAGCAAATTAACACATCCCCTGGTACCTGGTATGCAGCTAGTGTGTTTTTTTTTTGATACTCAGTAGTAAAAAATTACAAGAAGCAGTTTGCTCTCACTGTTCTACCTCAAGGGCTATCTCCAGCCTTAACGTTATAATTTAGTCTGTAGGGACCTTGATCACATTTCCATTTCCCAAGACATGATATTAGTTTATCATATTGGTGAGATTGTGCTGATTAGATCTAATGAGCAAGAAGTAGCAACTACTCTAGACTTAATGTTAAGATATTTGCATGTCAAAAATTGAGAAATCAATTCCACAAAAACTCAGTAGACTTCCACTTCAGTAGAATGTCCAGGGGTCCTGTGGTGGAGGACATTTCAAGACACCTCTTCTAAAGTGAAGGATAAGTTGTCACATCTGTCCCCTTCTATAACCAAAAAAAGAGGCTCCGTGTCTAGTGGGCATCTTTGGATTTTGGAGACAACATATCCCCCACTTGGGTATGTTACAGTGAGCCAATTACCCAGTGACCTGAGGAATGCTAGTTTTGATTGGGGCCCAGAACAAGAAAAGACTGTACAACAGGTCCAGGATATCAAGCCAGGTGTTCTGCCAGGTGGGCCATAAGATCCAGGAGATACCAAAATTCAAATTACTAACATGTTTATAAGGAGGTGCTCATTCTCACTAAGGATTAAAGTAGTGTAAATAGAAAATGAATAAGTTAAGAATTTATGAGCACCAGATTGGCAAAAGATAGAAAGTCAGATAACATCAAGTTTTGATAAATATATGGAGAAAAATGCATAGTGTGCAGTAAAGAGCGTAACTTAGACGATTAGCCATCATAGAGATAATTTTGAAAGTAATTATTAAAATTAGGTATACCTAGAACCTCTAACACTCCTATCACTAGTATCAGTCTGAAAAAATATATAGTTGCACATTTATTGCATCATTTTTTTCTGGTAGAGGGAGTTGGAGACAACCTAAGTTCTCATCACTAGAGAACTAAAGCAAATGTGAAATATGCAGTGTTAAGAACACGAACTCAATGTACTCTCAGAAGTACCAGTAGATCTTATAGAATATACTGTTGAGAGTAATAGATAAGAAAAATAATGAGCTCTCAAGCAGGACATCATTTCTGTAAATCAAAAATACATACAGAGACAGAGGAACATGTTATATTTTAGAATAATGTATGTATCTAAAGGTATATATCAAACACATTGAAAGGGTGTTTGTGTGAGGGAGGGGAATAAGAATATGATTGGGAAATATGGATGAGAAGGAAATAAGAAAAATTAAAATAAAACTAATGATAATTAATAGCTGATAGTAGTGTGCAACAATCTGAAGAATTGATCAACTTAAGTGTCTAATAGTCATTTAAATGAGAGAGAGAGAGAGAGAAAGCAAGAGATACAAACTACTGTTTGGAATTTTTAAATTAATAGTATATTTATATGTTTAGCATTGTATATTAACATTTTAAATGCATACCGTTTACTCAACAACATATTTACAGCTATTTATTTTAAGAGAATTAGGCTGTGGCCAAAGTTGTGTTATATGACATTTATCCAGAAAAGTGAAAAGATAAGAAACCTAAAACATACACTAATATGGGATTAGTTAATTACAGGAGTGGTTAAATAAAATATAAAAGACATATTAAAAGCAAAACTTACAGATTGTGGAGATACTGAGCAAAACAAACATGGGTTTTATTTTTATGTTAAAAAACTGATTACAAACTAGAATATACAGAATATATACAAATGTATGTAATATACGTAAGGAGTGACTGAATATGTAGAAGCAAAATTCTGATAGTTGTTTTATCTTAATTATGAAAACTAAACAAACATGCATTAATGACTCAATAAAAAAGACAGTTATTCAATTAAAAAATACAACTCTGTTATATATCTTTCATCAAAAACTAGTAATTATTTAAGATATAAGTAGCTACAATATCTATACTTTTATAACAATTATTGAACTTTATTACTTCCATATTATTATTATTACTGTGAACTTCAGACATGTAACTTTTCAGTGGCTTATTAAATACTTACCACATTGTTATGTAATGTCGATACAAGGGAAAAAAGGTATTTCTACCTTAGAGAAACCCATGGTAGAGACATGTATTTGTAAATACATAAATTAGTACTAAAAGACAAAGACTCAACAAAGAAACATGGTTTAAGTGTTTCTGAATCCTGGAGATGTATTCTTATGTCCTATGTGTCCTTACTTATGAGGCAAAATAATATGGAAATAGAATAATCTGAGAGAATAATCTGAGAATTATGCTTGCTTTGGCAGCACATATACTAAAATTAGAATCATACAGAGAAGATTAGCCTGGATCCTGTGCAATAATTCTTGAAGTGTTCCATATTAAAAAAATAATAATAATCTGAGAATGATTAAGGCTGAATCTGAGATAAACCAACCTGATTGGGCAATTGACTGGCCTCTTTAGGAACGGTCTTCCTTCCAGATCATGGTGTCCAAAGATATCATTTGCTATACCTTAAATGTAATAAAAGCAGTCACCTGTTGGAAAGTTTTAGTAAGTGTATTTAGGTAGAAGTGACACCCAACCAGTTTCTAAAGCTCTTTGGAAAATGCCATGCCCTTGAGTGAGAGAGATCGAAAAGGCAAAGCTGAGTGTAAGGACCCAGAATGATTGAGCTATATGGTACTAGTGAGAATTCAAGAAATCCCTCTACAATGGGGAAGAAGCACACAGAGGTTCTGAGTGTAACAGACTGAGGTTGTAAGGCCCACTCACTGTAGCCAAAGCTGGTGTTGAGGTTGGCTCCAGTATGAAGAGTAAAGCTGCCAATTCATATGTTACTAACACAAAGCAAAGAGCATCAATAAACATTTCTGAGAAAGGTGTTTAGTGAATGCTCTACTATATTCCACATTTCAAAAAAGTTCAAACCATAGTAGAACCAATGAAAAATGCAATCGAAGAACATAAAGTTAATATAGTCTTTCATTTTTTCAACAGATTGACAGTATATAAGAATCACTTATCAAAGAGACTCCTCTGAAAAGAACATGTATAAGAGTGATTTTTTTGGAAACAAAATAAAACTTGTTTTTGTATTTTCTCAGAATAAAAGCCTGGCAGTTCATTTGGGCTATTTTTTTTTATGACTATTTGCAAGTGGAGACAAAATTTTGTTTTTGTGGACTATCTCATTTTTAGCTAACAGTCGTGTTAATAGAGTACTGCAAAACTGAGGTCCATACATCTAACTATCCTCTAGTACATTTCTAGCCATAATCCTTCAAAACTCCTTATAAAACTCACCTCCTTCATTGAACCTCACTTCATTTGATAGTCAATGAAGTGGGTATTATCAAATTAAAATATATCAGCATGCATATAAATGTTAATTTGTTCTAATATGTGGTCTTCAGTAGGATTTCTAAGACTTTCATTTGATTGGCTTTTTAAATAAAATCTTCCAGCGTCTTAAGATTATTTTTATGGCTTAGAATGTACATAACACACCCTCAAAATATATTGATTCTTGTAATAATATAAGAGCCATGTACTTCATTTATGCCAGCTTACAGATCACCCTCAAGTGCTTTGATTTTACAGTTTTTCCCTGGCAGTTAATTTAAAGTTAGAACATTGGTCTTCCAAATCTGACGTTTGTGTGATTGGTGGATTGTACTGAAATTTTATTGACCTTTATCTTGTTTTTGTGCTCACTGGCTCATCAGCTGCTGTGCTGTCAAAAAAAGAGCATTAACAACTTCTGTACCTCTCTGTCTACAGTGTATCTTTTGCAAGAGTATTGCTGATCAGTACATGAATAGTTCTTAGCTTGGCTATTGACTTCGACTCACTATAACTTTTATAGCTTTCGGGGAGCTATTTGTCTTTGCATTTCCTAAACTTGTGCTTTATATACTAGTAAGCCCAAGGGCTACTTCTCATCCTAAGGTGGCTACACACACTCTTTCTTTATTTTGTTGCCAAATCTACCTTTTCCCTCTTTTAAAGTAACCATTACTTTCTATATTCTTTGGGGACACTTTTTTTTCAAGACCGGCTCAATTTTTCTTGCTGGCTCTAAAGAAAACCTATTACTAAGCTACTATTAAGTCCTGCTAGTATATATTCTGATCACTATGAAGAAGTAGCCAAGGGATGGCACTTTTATTTTTAAATATTTTTACAAATATTCTGGACTACTGAGAATCTCAACCTTTAGTTTCTACCTGTTAATTTTTACTTCATTCAAGAAAATGTACATTTAAGAAAATTTAGCATACAAATATTACGCTTGCTTTATGGATTTAAATTTAAATACAGTGTTTACATTTTTAAGCCTCACCTTGAACTAAGGTTTTGTTATCTCCTGTACTTAATCATCACCTTTATCTACGAATGTCCTTCTACTCAACAATTGCATGACCCCCCACCAAACAAACAAACATATCATTTCAGAACAGTGAAGATCTTCTAGGCTCAAGAGGGTAACTTAGATTTATACACACATAGACACCCATTGCCACAAAAATGTATATTTGTGTGTATGTACTCACATGTGTATACATGCATGCATGTATATGCATGTATATATAATTAATATTTATTTTCTTTATTATCTACATATGTTTATAATATATGTGCATACAAATATACATTTAATACATGTTTATATTCATAAGTGTGTATCATGTATGTATGTGCCATTTCCTCTCCTATGTGACCATTCATACCATCACACCATACTACTTCTTTTTCATTAACGTTCTTTGCTGAGAATGTAGTGTATTTTTTTCAGCTTTATTGAAGTATAATTGACAAAATAAATACTACATATATTTACAGTGCACAATGTGATGTTTGATATGCATTGCAAAATGACTAATACAATAAAATTAATTAACATATCCATCAACTCAAGTAGGTATCATTTGTGTTTGTGTGTGTGTGTGTGTGTGTGTGTGTTGATAACATTTAAGATTTGTTATCTTAGCAACTTTCAAGTACAGTGTTAATACAGTATTATTAACTATAGTCATCATACTGTACATTAAATCTCCAGAATTTATTCATCTTGCATAACAGAAATGGCATCTTTTTAAACTGAGAACATTGAAGTAATCAGGAGAAAACGTCCACAATTTTCCACTTAACTTATGTGTTTGTGTCCATACACTATACCTTTTCCTACTTATATGGATTAAACTGCCCATGCTCCTAGCTAAGGACAACTTCTGCAGTTCACATTGAGCGAATCTTTTCTGATCTACTCAAGGATAATATTCCAGCAAGTTTACCCTTTCTCGACTTCATCAAATTATACCTTTCTCCTGAACCATTTATGTAACTTGCAAACATCCTGTATTTCAAAAAACTAAAACAAACAAAAAACTAATAAACCTTTTGACCATACTTTCCCCTCAGTTGAGATCTCATGTCTCTTATTTTCTTTATAGAAAGTCTTCTATTCTTTTCATGCCATCTTGAACCCCCCACTCCAATAAGAGGTTTGCTCCCACTGCTCCAGTGAAACCCTTGACTAGGGCTACTGGACTATAGAACTGCTAAATCTAATGGTCATTTCTCAGCGTTCATCCTACTTGAAGAGTTGATGACTCCCTTGGCCTTTAAATACATTTTCTCTTGGCTTCCAAGATATCATAGGTTTTTGGGGATTTTGTTCTGGCTTTGTTTTGTTTTTTTTCTTTTTCTTCTTCCTGTTTTACTTCTCTTTCTTAGTCTCATTTTTTGGTTCCTCCTCATTTCCTAATTTCATAAGTTGTATGTTTTAGTATTAGTATTAATAGAGTCTATCTATTAGTAATAATAGAGTATTAATAGAAGAGTCCTTAGAACTCTTGTCTTTTCTATCATCATGTACTCCCTTTACCTCCTAAAGCTTCCTAAGTTCATATTTTGAGCTCAGACCTACAGTAGTCTACTCCACAGGGATATCTACATGGCATCCAAGACATTAAACATCTCAAACTGAGCTCTTTATATCTTCACTCAAGCCTGCTCTTCCTAAGTCAATATTCCCCTTTTTAGTAAAGAAAAACTTGAGACCTTCCAGTTTTTTAGTCATCTGACTCCTGTCTTCTGCTCACTCTTAACATTTGGTTTATTAGCAAATCCTTGTGCCTCCTCTTTCCCTGTTTTGCTGACCATTAGTGCTTCCTACCTGCCTAGCATGGTTCTAAATGTTCTTCAGAGATTACCTCTCAATTAGTTACTATTATTATTATTCCTGTTTTTACAAAAGGGAGAAGTGTTAAACAAAAAAATGGACCACTGTCTTTTATGTTTTAAGTAACTAACTGGATTTCAAATCTGTGCAAATGAACTCTAGAGGCTGGTCATCTGACCACTGTGCTACGCCACCAGAGTTAATCAGATTTTACTATTTCTCAGTGCTTCTACTACTTCAAACTGGATGTAGGGGTCTAAGCCATCATTGTTTCTCTTGTACATCATGCAAAACCTCCTGCCTTGGCTTGCCTGCTTTTACTATTTTCCCCATCTGACAGAGTGATCCTTTTAAAATATAATTCAGATCATGTCACTGCTGTGCTTAAAAGTTTCCAATGGCTCCCATCACACTCAGACCAAAAACCCATGAGTCTCTCTATGTTCTATGCCCTGTTCTCTCTCTGACTTCACCACTGTCCTTCCCAATCACTTCTCTACAGACCACTGGTCTCCTAATGCTTTCCCAAAGATACCTGCAATGTATCCACCAGGTTGTCTCCTTCCTCAGAGTCTTGGCATAAGTTCTCCCTACTTTCTGGAATAAACTTTTCCCAGTCAGCCTCATGCATTATTCTCTCTCTTCCTTCAGCCCTTATCTGACTTCTACTATATATTGAGGCTTCTCTTGGTATCAAATATTTCACCCTTTCCCCTTCCTAGTCTACTTCCCTGCCTTACTATTTTTTTATTAGTGTTTATCACGAGCCAACATTTAATATATTTTGCATGTATTGTTAGTCTTTTTGTCTACCTGGCTAGAATGGAAGTCTATTTGTATCCCTGGCAGGGCTTTTTGTATTTTTTGATTTCCTATAGTATCTCCAGGACCCAAAAGATTGCTTGGAATGTTTTTTATGCATAATATAAATACTTGTTGAATAAAAATTAACATGCATTTATTCCATCATCTTGACTCAAAATTTTAAGATTATGATTATTTTTTTCCAAAAGAGACCTATTAATTCTCAGGTTATGATGACTAGAAATGCTATGAGATTCCTTCTTACAATTCTGGTATTGGTCAGTATGTTTCTGATTAAATTTGAGACTCTTACTATACGTTTATTTTTATGTCTTCCCATTTTGTCCATGTTTTATAGGGCCATCATCATTATTGTTTTAAAAGAAAGATGCACTTTGCTATAATCCCCTTACAAAATCTGTTTATGAATCATTAATAAATTAATGGTTTTACATTTCTATTTGTAAATCAAAGCCAATATCTGGTTCTTATTTCAAATTTCCAGCTTCATCTCTCACTAGCTTTCTCCTTAAACCATACATTAGTATCAAAGAAACCACAATCTGTTTCTCATTCATAACATGAATGAGAAACATTCATTCATTTAAATATATTTTAAATATATTTAAAATACATAACATTCATTTAAATATATTTTCCTTAATCTTCTCTAAAACAAGATTTGATTGATTTTATTGTATCTACCTCCAGTATAGTTTCTTTCTATCAGTTCCTTTTCCTTCTTCTTATCTCTCCTTTAATGAATCCTTATTTGAAATCCAATAATTGAAATCTCTTTCATATACACTTGTAGCATTTTATCTTCACGCTCGTAACTAGCTATTGTGTTGTAAGTTTTAAAAGCTGTCCCTTTCATGAAACTGTATGCTCTGTGAGAGCAAGGACTGTGTCTTAACTACCACTGTTAGTCTGACACACAGCATATAGTGTGTATATATATACATATATATATACACATACATACGTATATATACCTTTTATATATATTTATTGAACAGTTGGAAGATTGTATGAATGTACCATCTATTTTGTTGGCCAACAGAAATCTTATTAATTCTTTTAATGAATTTATCCCATCTTTCTAATTTTGCAAGATTTAAATCCAAAGGAAACTTACTTTATAAAATAAATTTGAATAATATTTATTTTTAACAAATTATTTGCTCACAATAAAGAAAAATGAAGTCACAGACATGTTAAATGCTTATATCATTAAACAAAATTGAGTATTATTCAAATATAACATTTTTACTAATTTTCTGAAATGAAAATAGATAAGATATATTCACCTGTTATTAAAGTTTCAGTTACTGAAGTGTAAAATTTTAATGAAAAGTCTTCCTAGGAAACTTTATATAAAAAATTAGTTATACTGAATGTAAAATGTGTGAAACATATTTAATGTGTTAAGTAGTTAAAGCCAGTCTATTGTCAATAACATGCTTTTTTCAAAACTTCAAAATACATTATGTACAATTGAAAAAGTTTCAATTTTTATGTTTTAGGAATTATTTCTAAATTGTTTACCATGCTTTTAACATAAAAAGACTTTATAAACCCCATTAAATTTAAATCTTTACTTATTTGTTTTCTCTATACTCTAAATTTTAGCAGAAATATACATCCTGCAAGCAGTGCCATCATTTTTAGAAAGCATCTAATAAAACCTTCCACACAACTCAATTATTCATCTCCTTTGTTCATGCCACCAACAGTTTGTAGGTACAGACTTTTTTACCTTCCATCCTTTCTTTCTTCCTTCCAACCTACTAGGGTCATGGATCTGAGGTAGAATTAGGGATCCAAATTGTGCAAAACTAATGTGGTCACTATTGCTTATCAAGTTCCAGTTTAGTGGAGAATACATATGTGTTGTTTCAAAACCTTCTAGGGAGCTTCCTTGGTGTAATTTAAAACTGGCTTCCCTACAAGGAGGACAGGAAGAGACTGAAGAAAGAGGAAGACCATTCCAGTTTGGTAGCTGGCAAGTTTCGTAAACAATGAGGCTTGTTTTGGGCAGCAGCAGGAAGAGTAGATTTCCACACACAACTACCAGATCCTTGAATGAAATTTTGCCATTTGCAGCAACATGAATGGACTTGGGGGGTATTATGCTAAGTGAAATAAGTCAGAGAAAGGCAAATACTATATATATTACTTATATGTGGAATCTAAAAAATACAACAAACTAGTGAATATAAGGAAAAAGAAGTAAACTCAGAGATATAGAGAACAAACTAGTGGTTATCAGTGGGGAAAATGAAGCAGAGATGGGTACTATAGGGGTAGGGGATTAAGAGGTACAAACTGTTATATATAAAGGATATATTGTACAACATGGGGAGTATAGCCAATATTTTATAATAACTATACATGGAGTATAACTTTTAAAAACTGTGAATCACTATATTGTACACCTGTAACTTATATAGTATTGTACATTAATTATACTTCAATTAAAAAAGTTTCCATAGAAGTCTTAACCCGTTTGGTCACAAATTCAGTCCTGATGATCACAACAACACCTTACTCTCTCAAGACTGTATCCCTGGAACAGCTCCCACTGTGGGAATTGTAGGCAGAATGTATGTTCCAAGGACAGGTGAGGGAGTGAGGAGCCTCTGATTGCCTGGGTCCAGCTTGTGGGTCAACCAGTTGTCATGTCCTCTTGATTAACTCCTCCAACCATATGTTAATCAAATCATTACAGAAAATTTTGAAATTACAACTATGCTAAATATTATGAGTAAGGAGATTCATGGATCAATCAGAGAATATAATAGAGGAATTTGACCTAGATAGAAGATTTGAGAATATTTTCCTGGGAAAATGAAAGCGGAGCTGAGATGTGAAGAAAGATTAGGAGTTAACTGAGGAAATTCAGAGGGAAGAGCACTCCATTAACATAAATAAAAGGTGAAAAAGTTGTGTGGCAGGAGAGCCTGTAATTCTTCATGGAGTTGAAAAGAGTCAGGATGACTGAGCAAAGATAATAAGGAGAGTGTGGTGTAGAATAAAGGAGGACAGAAAGACAGAGTCTGCCCATGTGTGAGAACATCTAGTGCATATTTAGTATATCTAATACTCAAATACATGAAGAGGAGTTGAATGACTTTAAGCAAGAGCGTGAAGGGTAAGTGTTCTGTTACCAGACCATAGAATGACTTTGTGTAAATAAGCAAAAGGGTTTCTTTCTTCCTGCCACTTTACTGCCATCTGCTAGGAAATTGCCAAATACCTATTTAAACTAATAAGATTATGGAGTGAAGAATGCCCCCTAAAGATGTTCAAAACACAACCTGCACTACTTTAATCAGAAGTTGTGCATGATTGGAGAAGACCTTGTAAAAACAGCATTATACTAAAGTGTGAAGTTAGCTGAACCTAGAGCAGAAGAAAAGAGAGTGCATAAACAACAATTTGCATGAGGAAAATTAACTGAAAGTTGGATTTAATATTAGGGATGAAAATGGATTTAACATATAATTAGAAGATAAAACTAACAGAATAATGTTATATATCAGATATGGGGAAAAGAAGGAAAGTCATTTGACATGTTGGTTTCTGACTCATATAAGAGCAAGTACTATTCACTGTGACAAGAAACAATAGAAGAGAACAGTTTCTGGGAAAGAAAGAGGGGAGACCATTATTTCAGTTGTTTACTTGTCAGTTTGGAGATATTTTGAAGCATTCAAGTGGTGACATCATGAGAACAGTGGATGTAAATCTGAAGCTCAGTGAATAAATCTTAGCTGAAGATAAAATTGTAATCTTTGACTTATATGTGGAAACTGTAGTTGTGTGCTTGGAAGAGACTGACTTGGGACAGAGTCAGGGTAGGTAAGAGTTAAGGGTATAGCACCTGGAGGTTGTGGAGAGAACAATTATTCTTTGGATGTGATGGTGATTAACCATAATGAAAGTGGAAGTGTCATCAAAATCAAGGAAAAAATGAGTTTAAAGAAGGAAGGAGTCATCAATTGTATCAAATTCTACTGAGACAGAATAACATAGAAAGTTTAGAAAAGCTTTCTTTGGTTAACTTTTTCAAGTACTGTTTTAATTAAAGTGAGGAAAATGAATTGATCTAGTTTGGAGTTGCCTACAGATTGTGTACGTAAGAAATGGTGGCAGCAATTAAATATTGAGTTAGCCAAAAATTCATTCTGTAACAGCTCATGGAAAAACCCAAATGAACTTTTTGGCCAACCCAATACTATTTTTGAGAAATATGGTTGAAAAGACCTAAAGAGAAATCAGGGAGGTATAATAAAGTGTGTAACAATAATTAGTACTTTTTTTTTACTTCATTAGCTTATTTTTGTTGTTGTTGCTATTTAATGTGAGATTCTCCAGCATATTTAAAAAAATATTTTTCAAAACTGTTTTTAATCTTATTGAATCTTGTATTAAATATTTCATATATTGGATTATACTCTACTTATTTTAGGAGGGCAGATATACTAAAGCTATCAAAATCAGAAGGAAATATTAAACAAGTAGCATTACATGGTGACTTTGAAAAATTGTTAGAATGTTAGGAGCTAAAGGAGGAAAGAGAGGTAAATGACAAAGTTTTCTATAGAATATTTGGAGAATCATGAGATGGCTGTTCCAATAGCAGTTTCTTTTCCTGTAGTCATGAAATATAAGATTGGGAAAATAAACTTTATTACTTCAAAATTTTAAATGCCAAACCAAATCTCTATGGAAGAATAAGGAGAAGAATGAGGCTAGAACATGAAAGATGGGGGTAGAACAGATTCCTGTAGTTCACACAGCTGTCAGAATCATCATAATGAAACCTCACAATTTTGGTGTAATTCTCAGTGATGCAAACATATTTAGAAGCTGCCAGATCTCTGTTCACCTGACGGTGTCACTGCTTTTGTAAAGGTCAATAAATACTTTCGTGAAGATCTTGCTGCTTCCCCTCGCCCTTCTCCTGTGCTTGGGGTGCAGCCAAAATTATTCAAACAGCTCTTGAAAATTTAAACCCATACAGGTATTATCTTAGTCTGAAGCATGTTCTACTTGGAAATTTATAGTGACTACTCCACGTTAATCTACACATTTAAATTTAAAAATAAAATGTTAAAAGTATCAGTTTTCTTTAAATGTTTTAAAGCATTATATGCTTATTATAGAAAATATTCTAAACAGTATTTTAAAGTATCAATATTTAAACCTATATTTCTACCATCCAAGTTAATCACAGTTGAAAACATATGATAATATCTACTTCTGGGCAATTATATTTATAATGTTTAGATAACAATAAATGTTTACATTTGCATCCTAAATTTTTCTAAACATAATATGAAATACATATTTTTATTTCACCAGATATTATCTTCCCTCCTCTCCTAATAAAAGCATGTTGACATTTTGGTGCATTATAATAGAATTTTCTGAGAAAATGTTAAACAGTATAAAACATAATGGTTAAGAACATGAGTTTTGGTATTAAAAAAATAAAAAAAAAACCCATTTGTTTCTACATTTGTTATGTTCCTCCTTACTAAGTAGTCTAAGAAATGTTTGTTTAACTCTCAGTGACTCACTTTCAAAATAGTAATAGTTCAGATATGAAGACAGCTTGGTTATGTGTTACCTATTAGAAAGCATCATCCATTATCCTCTTGTTAATGATGTAATGTCATTATCTTTAATTTTTGCCAATTTTGTATAAAAGATACAGCTCATTTTAATTTTAATGTATTGCTTACTAGTTAAATATGGAATTTTCAATCTAGACATTTGACATTTAAATCTAATTTTCTGAACTGGTTCCTCACGTCATTGGTCCATTTTTATTTTGAGGAGTCTTCTTTTAATTTTTAAAAAATCATATCTTTTGAAAATTAGCCTTTTATCTGTCATATGTATTTCTTTATTAAGTGCATTATTTGCACAGTATTATAATAATACTTTGACTTTAAATGCCTCAAGTGATAGAAATAATATATATGCATATAGTTTGTGCATGTGTGTATACATGTTCTTTTTTGAGCATAGAAATTCCTTCCCACTAACAAATAATATTAATAATCTTATTTGATTTCTTATTTATTGATTTATTTTTTCATATTTAACTCTCAGATATATTCAGAATATTTTTTAGCATTTGATTAAGTAGGTGTCCACCTTAGTTTTCATTTGGCTGAGCTAGGGACTTTTCATTGAAAATTTTCCAGAGACTTAAACGTTTCCTTTATCCATCAAATACCTAAATGTAATATGGTCTATTTCTTCTTGTTATTTTTTCCATGTGGATTACACTTTAATTATTATGTCTTTATACTATATCTTAGTCTTTGGCAAGCCTCTTGATAATACACTCTTTTTGTTTGAGTGTTTGATGTATATTCTTGCCCACTTATTCTTCCACATTAACCTTAAAATCATTGGTCAATTTGGGGTGAAAATAACCCAGGGTGAGCTTAAATTGATTTTGTTTTAATCTGTTAAATAAGTTAGGGAGAATTGAACTCTTTATAAAAATGTGTTTCTCAGTTAATGACATACTGACTCTTCATTTATTCATCTTTAATTATTTTTCTAGATAAAGTTGTGTAATTTTCTTAGAAAAGATATGCAACATTTCTTGGTAGGTTTATATCTATTTTTTGTATTAAAATACTAGTTTGAGAAGACTTATATTCCCTTTTGTTTCCTAGCTGATTAATCTTGTGTACTGGATGGAAGTAACAAGTACAGTTATTCATCTCTAGACTGTCTGGGCTCAGATCTTGATTCTCTTGCATTTCAGGTAGGGAAAATTGCCTGATCTCTGAGTATAAATTAGTTCCTCTATAAAATTAAGATAATATTTCAATAATAATAATAATAATCTCATTGAGTTGTGGTATGGATTAGATGCGTTTTTATGAGGCAAAGAGCTTGGTAAGGTCCCTATCTTCTGTGATGTGCTCAATAATCTTGGAAAATATGTAAGGAAAATTTTTTTATTATATGTGTATTTTCTTACTGAACTGCTTAAAGTCCTTATAAAACTTTTTATTCAATTTTTTAAATAAATATTTCTGTCATTTATATGTAATAATTTTCTCATTTCTATTTTCAACCCTTATAACTTTTATTTCTGATTTCTATGCTGGACTATTTATATCTAGAGATTACATAACTTGCAACATAATAGTTTTAATAGTGGTTTTTTGGTTGGGGTCCTGGCATGGGTAAAAAAGCACACTAAATTTGAGTAATTAAAAAAGTAATACAGAGACTATTTAAAAATATATGAGGGTTAAGAAAGCAATATGATAGAGTGAAGTTCTAGACCTCATAAGAAAGGAATGCTAATACTGCCTTTATGCTACAGAGACAAGGGAGAAAGCACTTATCAGGACTGGAGACAGAGTGTATTAAGAAATGCAATCAGTATGGAGTAACCATAATGGAGCAAACCAAGGGAATATACTCACCAACTTAACTCTCCTTCCTCCTCTATAACTTCTGCAGGTATTCAACTTTGGATAAACCTAAAAGGAAGCCTTGGGATAAAGGAACCCTTAATGTTGTTTATTTGGGTTGACCTTGAAGGACACAGAAGATGGTGTATATGAGGGGGATAGTGAAAGATATCCAGTTGAGGAGCAGTGTTGTCACATCCTGACATGGCTTGGTGTGTTTCTATTTCTTCATAGTTAAATATGAGCTCTATGATAGTTCTAACTAAAATAAAATTTCTCTTTCACGAAGTAACTTATTACCCTATTAATAATTAACTATTTTTTAATATATCAGGAAGAGATGTTATTTTTCCAATTTTGTTTGTATTTACTCATTTGTTTACATGTTTTCTGAGGCCCAGTTATAAGCCAAGTTCTCAGCAGGTGCCCAATTTGTGTTAGAAGTTAATTCAGAGTTAGTTCCTGCCTTTATGAAACTTAATGAATTTCAGTGAGACAGACAAAACAAGGTAAGAAATCAAATCTATAAGTAAATGATTCCAAAATGTAAAGTATTGCAAAGAAAACAAATAATATATTGCAATACAGAATGATTTTGGTGGAATGTAGAAGAGAGTAAGGGGGCTTACACTTTAACACGATGTTCATGGAAGTCATTATGAAAGAGCACATTTAAGCTGAGACCTACAATATGATTCCACAACGACAAAAACAGCCAGGACAAGAACTGAGGAAAAGCATTTGAGAAATATTATGCCAAAGATTTAAGGGCACAATCTGGGAAGTGAAAGGCGATTGAAGCTGGGGTCTAATGCTCTAGGCAAAGAGAAGAGGAACTGAGTTTGACCAAGCAAGTACACAGCGCATAGTTTATAATAAAATTAGACTTTAAGCCATGGAAAGACATTGGCCCCTTATTTCTCTGGCACTCCACCTTCAGTCATTTAAAGAATCAAATTAGGTTTATCTTCAAAATATATCCAGTACCCACCACATCCAATGACTTCTACTGCTACCATCTTGTTTCCAGACATCATGACCTTTACAGCTTCCCCCCACCAAACCCTTGTATTCACTATCCTCCACACAGTAGTCAGGGACATATTCCTAAGAGTAGAAGTGATTCAAGCTGTACCAACCTCCCCACTGTTCCCTTTTCAAACCCTGCAGATAAACAAGGCTGGTGTTCAATTTACTTTTTCTTGCTCTCCAATAAAGGTGGGATTTAGATCATTTCACAAAATTAACTGGAACACTTTTTAATTTTTTTAGTGCTCTTGAACTAATTACATGGGTATATTGTAAAAGTTACAGCTAACTAAAAAAATAAGCCAAGAAGTTGAAAGTTTATTTCATCTAAATATATTAAACTATTTTGAATTTTCTCTGGACTATTGATCTGTTCAGCTATACTTATTATTTGATAACTTTGGGTGATTTATAATTAATTGTGCAATCATTGAATTCTAGTTTTATTGCAATGCAGTTTAAGGAATGTGGCCTTTAAATGTTGTTTTCACATTAATTTGGGATATGATTGCAGAATTAGTTTTAAATTTTATTGTAAAAAATTGTGTCCTTTATTTATATGCCAAACATTGTATAAATCATTTCATATAACTATGTCATTTTACATATCTATATGTTAATTTATATATCTATAGCATCAAAAAGTCTAATGAATTATATTACCCTAAGATATATACTTATGCATTTTAGATTACATTTTCTTTCAAAGACAGAGTGATTTATTAAAGTCTTCCTAAATAGTAGTTTATGTTGATTTTTATTGAACTCATTGCAGGCATACAATGGAGATATTGTGGATTTGGTTCCAGACCACAGTAATAAAGCAAATATCTCAATAAAGCAAGCCACCTGGATTTTTTGGTTTCCCAGTACATATAAAAGTTATGTTTATACCATACTGTAGCCTGTGTGCAATAGCATTATGTCTAAATTAACAATGTACATACTTTAATTAAAAATAATTAATATCTTAAAAATGCTAACCATCATCTGAACCTTCAGTGACTCACAGTAGTAACATCAAAGATCACTGATCACAGATCACCATAACAGATATGATAATAGTGAAAACGCTTGAAATATTGAGAGAATGAATAAAATGTGACACAGAGTCATGAAGTGAGCAAATGCTGTTGGAAAAACAGTGCTGACAGACTTGCTCAATGCAGGGTTGCCATGAAACTTCAATTTGTAAAAAACACAATGTCTGCGAAGCACAACAAAGCCAAGTGCAATAAAACAAGGTATGCCTGTACGTACTTTGTCTTATTTAATTCCATGCTTTGTTAGTTGAGACCAAGAGCTTCATGACTGTTATATAACCACTGGGATGATAAACTAAGCCTTTCATCTCATGGAATTTTTAAAAACATATTTTGTTTAGGTATCTTGAAACATCACAACAGGTTCGGTGTGTTCTGAGCCTATCTCTGAGGGAGTTTTCATTTTTTTATCATAGAATATAATTTCAATTGTATAAACTGATTAAATTTGTTGTGTGAATATCATTCTTTCCTGGTGTCCATCATTGCTGTAGGCTTCATCTATTTGTTGTACTGAAGTTCATATTTAATGAGAGTTTTTGACTATGATGTTGAAAAGGGGTTTGTGGATGTACTCTTGTTACATTTCCCACTTGTCTTCTGATCCATGCAATCTCATTTTTTATAGACATAATTTTGACTCAATAACATAATATCAAGTGTTTCTAAATGAACCTAAATTATGAATAAGAAAATCAGAGAAGAATAAAGAAGAGACCAATCAGTGGTAATCAGCCTTCTTTATAGAACCATTCATTGTTTGCCATTGTTCTTTCTCTCTGTTGTCCCTTATTATAAAGCATATCTTATCAGATAAAATTTAAAAAAAAATGATTCAGTGGCTAGTCAAATCTATTTATTGTTCATCTTTAACTTAATAAAATACCACTCTAAATAAAACTCTAGTATTCTGAAAATGTGGTTTGGTCCTTTTTTCCCCACTTTCATCATAGCAATTACATCAACATAAACAAAAATTAGATGGTTCAACATGCAGTATATAAATTACTGACTTTCATTAAAGTCAGTTTATGACCATCTTGAGCAAAACCTCTTTTCTGCAAACTATTGTGAGACACAATATGAAATTTAGCATTTTTTTGGTTTTATTTCAATTGTACTGCATATCCCCTTAGATAATTCTATCTGTGCTACTTACATAAATCAAGATAATTCTGTGATACAGGTTTTATATTATACTTTCTTATGTGCTTATTACTTGGAGGCCGATGCTTCTGAAACTTTTTTAACTGCAATGTAAACTGACAGATTGCCCTGAGGGTTTCTTTCCTTGAGGAAAAATGACTAGAGGCTGTATTTTATTTTTTTAACCTCAGTTCCACATTTGTAAATTGATTAAACTGAAATGCATGTATCTTATAACTAGAAAGGAAAAACGGATTCCTTATGGACTTGCCAGAGTAGTTATGGGCTTTTACTTGTAGAGTTTCAGTTAATATCTAAATAATAATTGGTGTATCAATTAAGATATCTTAAAAACAAAATAAAATAAATTATAGTCCAATCCCAAAAGCAGGCAACAACCTTTAGGGAGGTTAATCAATGTATATGTTTTAGGATCCCTCACTTTTTTTCTTCAAACCTAAAACAGGAATAGTAACATTTTTGTCCACTAAGGACTTCCATTACATTTGAACTGTCATTCTACAATGTGGTGTGTAAACTGAAAATAAATATTTATTTAAGGATTTTTTGGTGCCCTGCACATGGTTTATACTCTCTATCTATATAATTAGTTATTATTACTCAAACATATTTCACAAAATGCAAGCAAGCAAATACAAAGAAAAATGAGTAAGTTAGATCATATTTTCTCCAGGAAATATAAGATATATACAAATAATCAAGGAAACGTAAGTAAAAATCAACACGCAATTGAGAGAATAGAAGAAGAGACAAGCAGAAGTAATTTAAAATTATTTAAATTAATAAAAATTGTAGGGCAAAATCTTTATCTCTGGCACAAGAGTGGATCAGAAAGCACATTTGCAGCCACTAATAGAGGTTTCAGTTTACTTATCTGCAAATGTTGTTATACGGAGTTGGAGGCATAACAGAAAGAAAATGAAAAAAAGAATAGGAATCTGAAGCCCAGAGAGAAATACTCTATGAAAAGCTGTTATAACCTACCAAGGCACACATTCATAAATTTATATTCACACAAGTTAATCAGTAATACGAGAAGAGTGGTGTGAAAAGTCAGCCTAAGCACAGGGAAGTGTGAAAGCAAACACTTTTCCAAGGTCAATGTACAAACTGAATGAGGATCCAAACTGTCTTTCAAGATATCATTATCAATATTTATTTTCAATTAAGCTTTTAACCATACAGATAGTTTTGAAAAGCATTTTTTCAAAGTATTTGCTATTTTTATCCTATGGGATATATTTTAATTTAATAACAATTGTACATATTTTCTCTGGTTATTGAACAATTTGGAATGTTATTAACCATGGTAATATAGAAGCTATTAACATCAAATCAGAATGTTCAATTTTATACAATTACTATTTCCTTTTATTTAAAAAAATATTCTGTTTAGTTTGATTTCTTTTATTGAAACAATGCAATAAAATTAATGTTTTAATGAATGCACGTGCCCCGCACTATATTATGACTGTAAGTACTTAATGGAATATACAGTAAGTGCATTGAACTTTACAGTTTTACAAAAATCTCACGTTCTACTTCTGAAACCAACAAAGCCACTTTTTTATCAACTGATATGGTGCTAAGAAACATTAGAAAATATTTTGTGCCTGGATGTCAAGTACTGAGAAATGATACTGTGCTCTCGAATATGTTCTTAATATTAGTTGACTGATAAAGTCACTGCAGGTGGCATTTATTGCCATGAACTATAGTGCTTCACTTTATCACTCAGACTAGATCACAATGTTCCAACAGCTACAATCTGTTAACTCTCATCCAAATAGCTAAAATGCCCTTAAAGGAAGTGTTACTTGCCTCTGAAGGTTCCCTAGCAATTTTAAAGATTTCATAAACTCTGGTAAAGCTCAATATCTGCCATTGAATTGACACTAAATTAATTGTGAAAGAGAAGAGAAAATTTTCTTTTTTTCCACAAGAAACTGAGCCTTGTGTTCTACAATATTGGTAAGAATTGTACAGTTATTTCAATAAAAATCAAGAATTATATTCTATTGGATTGTCCTTACAAACTGCACCTGGTAATGGTTGACACAAAAGAGCACATGATAAAACTTAGTGCTCACTCCCTTCTCTCCATTCCCCTCTCTCACTCCACAAGGAAAAATATTAACTGTATAATGGACATCTTTTCAAGTAATTTTTCTATTTCCATGTAAACATATGAAAGCACATATATATATATATATATATACACACACACATACATAAAATCTGTTTTTATAAAAATGCTACTATATACATTACCCTGAAACTTGCTTCTTTTACCAAGCATTATGCTTATAAAGAAATTGACTTTTGTCTTTAATGACTGTGTAATATCAGATATTTATGGACGTGCTATGATTTTTTTAGTCATTCTCCTATTAGTGGGTATTTAGGATCCTTTTATTTGTTATCCCTTCAGAGAATTCTGCAGGGAATCTTTAAACAATGGGACTTTTCTTTCCATATTTTTATTATGAAGTGAGAATGTTGAATATAGTGGAATGCATATTTCAGTTTTAGATTCTGCCCACTTAGTTTCCCAAAAGGTTGTTGTGATTGGCACTTCCATTGGAAATGCATGAGAGAGCTCCTTTTGATTGCCCTCACCATCATTGGATGATATTAGTCTTTAACATATTTGCCAATATAATCAATGAAAATTGTTAGTCATTGATTAGCTTTTTCCTGATTAAAAAAGAGGTTGAACATCTTTTAAAACACTTATTGAAAATTTGAATTGATAGTCGTTTCTACTCTGTATATTCTTGTCATAATCTTTACCATCATTTCCATTTAGTTTAAAGGTCTTTTACTCTTTAATTTGAAGGAGCTACTGGAACATTAAAATATAATTCCACTCCTTTTTTTCTTTTATATGTTTCAGATCTTTTCTCCTGATTCTTTTATGTTTCTCTGACTTATTCGTCTATTTGGAAAATATTAATGTCTTGTACTCAAATATATTACATTTGTTTTTTCTTTGGTATCTTCTATTTTGCAAAATGTCTTTCTAATTTTTTTAAATTTGGACTTTAATCTTTTTGGAATTTACTTTTATATATGGTATGAAATAGTGGTTTAATTTGACTTTTGTTCATAATCATTAATTCCTTTTGATGATTAATTGTTAATATTTTAGTTCTACGAATTTCCAAAGATGTTACTCATACACCCATATGATCCTAATATGGAATCATACCATCATGGGCATTATATCATGATACTTATTTCTTTGTTCTTCGCCTCCTTTCTGGGTTCCAGTGTTCTGAAAATGTTTATGATTCTTAAACAAAATCTCTGTGAATTACCTGCTACTCTGAATTTTGTTCATGTCTGATGTTGTTATTTGGGCTGGGGAAGGGAGCAGAGTGTGTGTGTGTGTGTGTTTGCATGTGTTTGTGTTTGTGTGTGTGTGTGTGTGTCCGTGTGGTTGTAGCTCTCTCTGCTTTTTCTTTTTTTTTTTTTAACATCTTCATTGGAGTATAACTGCTTTACAACCGTGTGTTACTTTCTGCTTTATAACAAAGTGAATCAGCTATACATATACATATATCCCCATATTGCCTCCCTCTTGTGTCTCCCTCCCACCCTCGTTATTTCTTTCTTTTTGAACTGGCATAGATTCTGACAGTGTAAGGGGTTATGCCCCACCCAGACTTTTATTAGAAGGTTTTGTTTGCTATTTTCTTTGTAACATTGTAAATATCTTCTGGCTACAGCAACACAGGTGATTTTTGATGAACCAGTTCAAGGAATTTCTGTGAAAGCTGTAAAGTCCAATGTTAAAAGTTAGAAATTTGATTAGTTGGCAGAGATTGGGACTAACATCTTATCTTTTGTTTGTTTGCTTGTTTTGTTTTCTTTTGAAGTGATATTGGATATACTGAAATACATTAATAGATATTTGCCTGGTCATGATCTGCTTCATTGTCATTGATGACTAGGGGTAAAATATCAGTTTTGTTCTCCACTACAAAAACAAGCCATTAAAAAAGGGGAGACCACAAAGTAGACAAGAAAACAAATGATCATAATGACCAACATTTAATAACTCTTTCTATCGAAAATTTTTTATAATAATCATACATGTTGAAGTTTAAAATATATCTTTGAAAAAATAAAATTATACTTTAAAAGTGGTGTTTTAACTCAATTTTGAGTTTTCTCTTTCCTAATATAAATAATTTCCATTTATTTAAAATTTTGCCTGAAGGTTATTTTTCTAGGTAGATGGTCAATGTGTATATTACAGTTAATGAGAATAATGAAATGAAGACAGTCAAATACTCAACAGTATCTACTGAGTATCCACAATATGCAGGATTCTGTTACATGTTCAGAGTGTTTCAAAGAAAAATTATGAGTAGAGCAATTACAATTCTGTTAACATTTATATAAATAAACATAGCTTAAAAGAATCTACCCAACAATTGTATGAATTATATTCAAGCCTTATATTTTAGAGGATGTGTGGGTAGTTATGTTGCTTTGTATTGGTCCTTCTATCCCTAGAAACACAGCTGCATTTAGTTAAGCTAGCCAGTGCTTACTGAGAGAACATTTCCTGAATTAGAACAATCATAAAACTTTTCTTCCACAATATAACTGTATTGCATATTTATGATTTGTCTGATTGTTCTAATTTCCCTAATATTTACATAGACAAAATATTTTAATCCCCTTGGAAGCATTAAGGAAAAGGTCCTAAACTAGTTTAATATCCAAGTTTAAATAAAAAAACAAACAAAAAAAACTCAACCTATGGCAATCACAAATGCTTGAATAAAAGTAGATTATCATATAAAATATTTTATTCACTTAAAGTTTACTTTTTAAAGACATTTTAATGCAAAAGGAAATGAAGGATAAGGGTTGTCAGATAATTCATATAGAATACAAGATTTAAAAGCAACTCTCCTACACTTGTTTCTTTGTACACAATTATTATTACATTTTTGTTCATGCTTATTTATCAAGGTATTTATGTGTGTGATCATCAATAAAGCTGTATCACAAGAATTCAAGGTTTTCAAAATATTAAAACAGTGATTAATGCAGCAAATTGAAAGATTTAAAGAAAAAGTATATAATTATACTAATAAATTCAGAAAAAAATAGACCTTAACCAAATTCATTTTTAATCAAATAAACATTTGTAACAACAAAATTGGCTAATTTTTTAACTAATTAAGGGAATGGCCCAAACTTACAAACAAATCTAAATCTGGCATCACATATGTAGTTATTTTAGACATGTTTCCCATAAGATCAAGAATAGAATTACACTCACTATCCTTCTTTCCTTTTAACTTTATAGGCTCTGTGTGTGGTCAGAGAGGGTATCAGATCCTGGCTAATTTCAATAAATCTAGAAAATGAAATACATGATATAAAATTAGATGAAAAATGTCATTAATTATATAGGACAGGGAAAGCTCGGAGAATCTAGAAATCATTAGAAATAAAATAGTGAACAACAATGTTGTTTGGCATAAAAATATTATTCAAAAGGCAGAACATTTTACAATCATAAGTAAATAATAAAATTTTTTAAAAACCTCATAAAAACCAAAACCTACAAGATACACATAAATTGAGCTATTAAATGATGTATAAGACTTTTATAAAGAAAATTATAGAATTATAATAAAATATATAAAAGAAGATCTAAAAAACTGGACAAACATACCAAGTTCATGGACAATAATATTCAAAAATATGAAGATTCTAATTATCAAAAATTAATTCATAAATTTATAAATTATCATTCAAAATATTAGAAAAATTTTCACAGTACTGGATTCGAAACTAGCTAATCTGAAGATATGTATGCAAAGGAACAAACTGTACATGTCGAGAATAACCAAAGAAATATGGAATAAAAGTGGCAAGACTTATAAGTACATGGATATTAAAGAGACAGAGGAGAAGGTTTCTTCAGAGAAAGAGAGGGTGCTGATATAATGAGTCCCCATTGGGGGAAGAAAAATAGAAAGTGAAAATATTTATTCCTCACATCTCAAGCTAAGTGAGGAGTTTTCAGGCCAACCACCTAGAGAGCTGAAAAAGCGTTCTTTCAAGTTTGGCAATCATAGAGCCTGGTGCCTGGTTGTCATTTAGAGAAGGATAAAGAAGAAAGGCTGTTGTTGAAACAGTCTTTCCAGTTGATCGCATTCAGAGCAAGCTGTACTTATTAATGGTGGTAAAAGGATGCATGGAGGGTCACTTGAATTTACAGAGGAAGTGGAATTCCAATAAAAGAGCTTGATGGGTCTGTAGACCCATCAGTAAAGAAAGGAGTGTAAAGCAGCCTTCCAGAAAACAGGCATCATTTGCCAAGTGGCTTCAGTCAGAAGTTACTGCAAGAGAATCTTTGAAAATACAAAAAAGCATACTGAAAAAGAGCAGCTAGCAACTATGCATCTGCATTTCCCAGAGGGAACAGAGGCCAGATTAAATATCACCCAACATGTAAAGCAGATTCCTTTTGTCTGTTAAAGACTGATTTTCAAAAAGTTTAAACATATGGCTCAAATAAATACAAAATGAAGATATGTCAAAGAAAAAGAATTTAGAAGGAAACCATTAAGACAGTATAACCAGTTCAAAGATTATTTGAGGACTTGAGGTTTGTAGACAATATAATAAATGAATACTGAATAAGACTGGTTACTTACAAAACTTGTTGATTTCTTATGGAACAAAAACTAGTAATTTGGAGGGTTATATTTTCTATCAGAAAGAAAGTGTCTGCATCTCTCTTGGACAAAAATATACAATTTAACATGCAACTTCACTAATCTGGGACTTTGCTTGAAGTGAATTGGGTAAAGTACAGTTCTCTGGATAATCCTCAGATGGGCCTGTTAAACAGTGCCCTCATATGACCTTATAGTGATATATTGCCCAATTTTTAACCTTATTTCCAAGTTTGGGATAATTTTTCTTAATGTATCTTTATTTTAAACTCCATTCATCCTGCCCAGTCTTCAAGGATTAAAAAATCCACTTCTAATAACATCTCCTAACCAAGCTCCACTCTCCATGCCACACCTGAAAGCCAGAAACCAACCCCAGATGGAGGAAAAATAGTCTATTTAATGTGACTAATATTCAAGGCTTTTATGACCATATCACATTATACATTTTAGTTATTAATAGGAGACTGGTAAGGGTATATTGTATTTTGAAAATTTCCTAAGAGAGTGAAACTTATATGTTCTCACCAAAACAAAACACAAAATGTAAATAAGTGAGGTGATGGATGTGTAATTAACTCAATGGGGGAGAATTCTTTCACAATGTATATGTACATCAAATCATCACAGTGTACACTCTAAATATCTTACAATTTTCTTTGTCAATTATACATCAATAAGCCTGAAAAACATAAAAGGACACTGGTTTTAAGACTAACACAAAATGCTTTGGAATGAGTCAGATTTTTTTCCCAGGACATATTGAAGAGACAATGGGAGAAAGAGTTGGGTTGCTTCATGAATGCCTCTGAGTTCAGCTGATTTCATTGGATAGTTATATTTTCAAGAGTGGAAATTTGTAAATAATTACCACCTTTAGGAGAATGAACAAATACATTGTGGCATAATCCTACAATAAAATACATTACACAATTGAAATGAATTAACTTTAAATGCAATGCAGTGTCCTGGACTGGATCTTGGAACAATAAAAAAGCATTAACGGGAAAAATTGGCAAAATTCAAATAAAGTATGAAGTTTAGTTAATGGTAATGTTCTTATGTAGGTTTCTTGGTTTTGATAAATATTCTGTGGTAAAGTAAATTGTTAACATTAGGGGAAAATGGATAACGGGGTACGGGAGGTGGGGTGGTTAATTTTATGGGTCAACATGACTGAACTACAGGGTGCCCAGACGTGTGGTCAAACATTATTCTGGGCATGTCTGTGAGAGTGTTTCTGAATGAGCTTAATATTTGAATTAGTAGACTAAGTAAAGCAGGTTGGCCTCCCTAATCTGGATGGACCCCATTCGATCAGTTGAAGGCCTGAATAGAACAGAAAGGGTAACACTACCATGAGTGAGAGGGAATCTCTTCTGCCTCAACTCCTTTGAGCTGAGACATCAATTTTTTCCTGTCTTCTAATTTAAACTGTAATATAGGCTCATCCTGGGTCTAGAGCCAATGGACCTTCAGACTGGAACAGTGTCATAGGCTTTCTTGGGTCTCTGGCTTACACACTGAATAGCATAGGACTTAATCTCCATTACTGGGTGAGTCAATTTCTTATTAGAATAAGTCTCATATATATACACACATATATGTATATCATAAATATCTCTTCAAGAAGGAAGATGTGGTCATTGTGCTGACCGGGTGGCACCCTGGTTCAGGCTTCACCGATACTATGTGAGGTAATGCCTCTGCCATGATGGGTCCAGAGCCCTTCTTCCAGCCCCTGTCCTATCCCCCTTCCTCAACCCATCCTTTGGGCCAGCCATGCTTGTAGTGCTCACTTGGGGCTGTAGTGTGGCACTGGTGGGCTGTGATGCCAGGGAAGACTCTGGTCCTGCCCTGACTTGCTTCTCCAATCCCCTCAGCCTCCATTGGAAAGTAAAAAAAAAAAAAAAAAAAAAAAAGGAAAAAAGAAAATTAATATTTAAATCAGTGAGCACTGACTCTTTTTTCTTCTTTTTCACACACACACACACACACACAGATCTAATAGCCAAGATGTGCAGAGGAAATGAGCTCCTCCTGTGTCCACCACAGTCCCCATTCTGTGACTGAATCTGCTGCTAGCCCTCCCTTCTTTCCAGCAAATATAGAAACTCACAGTGGCTTCTCCACACTGCAGCTGTAATGCCTTTCATATTTCATATTGTTTGCATGTCCCTCCCCAACATATCCTCTCTTACAAAGAAACAAAAATGTAGTTAATGGTCGGGGATATGTGCTTCCCAGTGGCATCAGTTCCTACCTCACATTAAGAAAGTGAGGAGATAGTCCTGTTAGGAAGATACACACACACACACACACACCCCACACACACCTCCTGTTGCGTCTGCTTCTCTGGAGAATCCTAATATATAGGAACTATCCGTACTATCTTTGCAAATTTTCTATAATACTAAAATCATTCCAAAATGAAAAGTTATTAAAAACATTAATTAACGAAAGCTGAATATATAAAGAAAGATAAATCACAAAATGTGTCTTTGAGGAAAGTTATACACATAGTTCTTTTGTTTTCTACTCATCTGTAATCTACTAATACATCCAGAAATTAAATTCACTGATATTTAGTCTTAAAAAAATATCACACCACATACACACATCAATAAAATGTATTCTTTTTTTCCTCAATACTCATTGGTACACACTTGTTTGTAAAGTGAGAGCTAGTTAGGTTGGTAAGAAAAAATACTGATAACATTTTAGGAACATTAATCGTTACTATTTAATATTTTTACATTTTCAAACTAATATATATAATTTTATTTAGTTCTTACAGTAGCCACTTAAAGTAAACAGGGAATTATTCCAATGAGGATATTCAAAAATGCTAAATGGCATGAATGGTTAGAGGATAGTAATAGTTGAACCTGAATCCCATTGTTTTAAATATTTTATGAATCGAGTATGACCATGGAGTCCATTGGAAAGTCAATAAATTAACAGCTTCAACATATTTTAAAGGTTAGCAAATACTAAAATATGTCATTTTATTTCGCACTATATACAATTTGATTTTCCTTTCTCTAAAAAAGTAAAATTCAGCCACATAAATGGCTGTACTTTTACCCCTTCCTACACTCCATAATCATGGCAGATCTACCCAATATGCACATTAGAGATGAAGCCGACCCAGATTCATTTCTGTAAAACAGTCAAATGGCTATTTCAGGTAAATTGTTCCTGAAGTCTAACAAAAATCTATTTACAGGTCAGAGTCCCCTGAATGTACATTAACTTTATTTGACTAAATTGGGGAGTGTTAATGAATCTATCAGTCGTTATGTTCTTTATACTTTCTCTTACAAGCAGGGAGAATGGTGGATGGCTTTGTGCTAACTGCCTTACTCAGTAGAAGCCCGTATTCAGTGAGAAATGGAGAAATTCTCAAATCCAATTGCTATTCAAAAGAATCCATTTTACTCATATGTCTTTGCCTATTGTGCAAAAGGTTATCTATTGTTGTAATTGCCTTTTTATTCCTCAGTTCTCTAGGATTCCCTTTCTTTTCAATCACCTTCCCACTTATTCAAAACTCACAAACTTCCTATTTGCAAAACATATGAAACTGTAATTATTTTTTTACTATTTTTCATTCTAGACTCTTTAAACTCCTACATAATAACATTATTTTTATTTGATTTATGAAAATTTTATCTTAAGTAGTTGCAGGTAGTACTGCCAGTGTCTTAACTTTTTTGTTTCAGATGGTACAACACATTACAAATGTTTGTTTTAGGTACTATATAGGTAAATATAAATAAAGAAAATTTAAAATTATGTGTTTAGGTAATAAACTATCAAGTTTATGCAAAAATCTCATCTCCTCTGAACATATACTTAGGGAAAGACCACTGCTACCATTCTCCCATAAAAAAACATTTTTGTGCTTTTATTTCAACATTTGTCACACTGTAATAATTTTATTAAGTATTACACCCATGGAGCTAGTTGCATTAATAATCTATAGTAAATTCTGTTTCATATTCACTCACATAAACTAATACAAAACAAGGTAATATTTTGCTAATCTGTATTTCATGTCTTAATTCTGGTCATGAACTATTAGGAAGAAAACATAATATGGTCTTCTGATCTCTTTCATAGCACATGCAGGTAAGTCTCCCCAAAGAGGCAATCCTTGGGAGCTCCCTGGCTGTCCAGTGGTTAGGACTTGGTGCTCTCACTTCATGGTCTGGGATCAATCCCTGATCAGGGAACTAAGTTCCCACAAGCAGAAGGGAAAAAAAAAAAAAAGAAAGAAAAAAAGACAATCCTTGAGGCAAAATTCAAACTCCCTTCTATTGCTTTGGAGAGTTTTTCTCTAGTGCTCCCTCAACATGAGTAACAGATTCTTCTTTAGAAAACATCACATCAATTGTTACAGAACCTACTTTTTACTTCAAGAAATGTTGTTCCCCACTTCAGAATATTTTTGGTTGATGATTTTTTCTTTTATTTTCTAATTATATTTAAAGTTCTTTAAGCACAGAAACTACAAAATTCTTCCTTTCATTTGTTTTTCATGCATTAATACAAGCAGAATGGAAAGAAAACAATTTACTCGTTGGATTGATTTTACGAAAGTGTAAGTTATAATAGGAAAGGAAATAATTTAAAATAATGTTGCCTACTTTAAAAACAATGCCAGAGGAAGCATAGGGTAAGGATAAAACTTCAGGACAGATGTTGCCCTACAAAATGAAAACTTGACTAATTGAAATCTTTAGGCTTCTGGTGACTCTAAGTGAAAATTCAATATAACATGTTTGCCTTCAGTTCTTCCTATCAATTTAACAGACTAAGCAAAATGCACAGTGCAATCTTGCATAAAGGAAAAAACATAAAAATCATTGACTGAGTTACCCTGTGGATTTGATAAATTATACATCAGGATTCAACACTAGAAGCATTCTCTCCCTATGTCCTTTCCTGGAAACAACCTACAGGGAAAGAAAGAGAAGCATAAGGAAAGCTTGATTTCTCCTTCCACTTGACTGCTGTCTTTAACTTCACCTCAGCCCAGTCCTAGGGTTCTTTAACCTTTTGACTTTTAGGATTTGCTAGATAATTTTCCAATTTTTAAAACATTTAAAAACAGCTTATTTCTGATATGTTATTCCTCTAACACTTTCTGGCATTTCTTGGCTATAGGAATAATAGCTTATGCAAAACTCAGAACTAATCTTTAGATATATTTTTGCAATCAGAGAAATATCTTATTCCTTTTTGTTTCATATGTTATTAATTTCTGGGTGTTTTTCCTGATTAGCAACTCTACAGGTCAGGTAACAAATGTGTCACAAGTATCATGTTAATAGAAAATTAAAGGGCATTAAAGTAATCTTGCTAATGGGAAACAGGGAATTCCCAGTTTCATAGATGTTCCCAGCTGCACAAATTTTATTCCAAACTTATCACTCCATCATAATCCACCAAGAATCTGGACAAATGTCCTTTGTTTTAGAACTCATAATCAAGAATAGATCCCACCTGAAAACCATTTTCACTGTGTTTTTTAAGATATAAAATTATATGAAACACACTTACCTTGAAAACAAATGTTCTCTGAATCATGATGTTAGTCAAAATCCCCTTTCAGAAAAGCAAACACATATTACTTAATAGATTTAAACATTCTAATATTTTTAATCACAGGTTTATGATTTCCAGTTGACCTCTCAGCAATGGAAAGGTTTTTCTATTTACGTACAGCAGAGGTGTTCAGTATCAACACTATCCATTTTTTTACTATGGATTGTGGTATCCCAACCTAGGCTAAATGGACATACTTTCAATCTCACTGGAGTAAGTGAATTGTTCCCCAAGGTAAAGAAGATCTCTTCTCATCAGATCTCTAAAACATGAGAGAGAAAACAAAAACAGAAAGCGACAAAGAACTTTTTTCTCTGAGATATTCCTTTAATCCAACAGCATAACTGGCAAATACTTAGATCCATTTCTGCTATTAGAATTTCCTTTCTTTCTTGTGAGGCTATTTCTTTACACTGAAAATGAATCCATCTCTTTCTTGCATCTTGACACATACTTAGAGGATTCACTAAAATCAGTGTTCAGTGGCATATTTATTTCCCCAAAACCAAATAATTAACCCTAAAGACAAACTGATGCCCTTTCTCCATTACTCCATTGAAATTGTATATGACTTTTAAGTATTTTAGAAACATTTTCTCCCCTCCATAATTTAGAATGCTTCATGTAATATTATACTGCATAGATCTATGAATTCACCACATACATTCATTATTCCAAGTTTGTGATAAATTCTAAAACCTCTATACAAATAAAATATTTAATAAAATCCACAAATGTAATAAAATGTGAGAGAAAAACAGATGTAAAGTGTTTGAAACTATCATATACATCTTTGTTTGTAATTACCTCAGTAATTCTCACCATTTTGTTTTGCTACTTCCACAAAAGAATCATGAGCTTAGAGAAATTTCTTCCTATTTTCAGTTTCACAATTTAAAATTTCATATCTTCTCAATATCCTTGTCATCTCACCCTGTCAAAACTTCAAGGAGCAAGGTTTGCAGTTTCAATCCATATATGACTGAATATCTTGTTTCTTTTTCTTTTTTCATGGGAATGTCTTTCCTAGTTGTTTAGTTCACTAATTAGATTTTTTCTGTACATATACACATCATTTAAGAATTTTCCCTTTTTCAGGATCTGGAACACACCATATCTAAATGCTGAGCATTTCTTAGAGTCTAGTTTAAATAAAGGGATATATCACTCCACATTTAACATCAATTTAACAAGTTTGGTAAATACCTCTTCTATTAGGTCCTAGAGAAAAAAAATGGCACAAAAGATATTGCTTATTTAGTTCTTTGCTTCCTACCCGGATAACTCCTATTCTTTCAAAAACACTGCTACAGATATGGCCATTTTCTCACTTGGCGTTTTCCACTACAAGCAGTTTCAGTAAAAAATATGTGCATGTATCCCTGCAACACAGACATCCATGAGGCATAATTGGCCCCAAGAAAGTTGGAATGAATGACAATTGTTTACAATCTCTAGATTGTTATTTAAGAAGGGTGCTAAATCAATTACCGGGTGCTTGTATTATGAATCATTTATGATTGATCTTTTTTATTAATTATAATAAAACGACTCTGAGGATCTGTATAATGTTTGAGGTTGTTATTATTTTGAAATGGTATCATAGTCAAAAACTAATATTAATTGAAATGTTTGTATCATATTGAAATAATTAAAGAATTTTAATGGCTACTGCTCAAGTTCCAGATAATTTTGAGTCCCAAAGCTACAGAATTTTTATATTTTATGCTTTGATATTTTTTTTATGGTTCATATACCCATATATGTTTTTTATGGTTCTCAAATGTCAAATTCTTTGTCTCTGGTTCCCTCTTTAGCAATAAATTCCACACTGCGAATATGATTTGAGTAGATGACCCTCGATTAAGCACTTTCTCTGCTATTCTCGTTGCAGTGCCAATATCCTGGCAGCAATATAAAGGTTTTAGTAACAATGTTTCCCTTGCATGTGAAAAAACAGATAATAAAGATTGGCTTCCCCTAGGTACAGACTGGCCAATAGTAGCTTTAAAAGACACAAAATGTGCTCTTCTCATAAGTTATTTACTAAACAAAATACTCGGGAAGATAAACACAGGACGGTTTTACAACTATATCAAACGTTATAATGCAGAAATGAATGTACATTTCTAAAAATCAGTAGTACTACAATTTATTTTAAAAAATCTAATGTTAATATTAGTAATAATTTCGTGGTAGTCATATTATGGTCAATATCTATTGAATTATTTCTATGACCATTGCAGTGGATTACATATTTTATATACATTATCTATTTTAAATTCTACCATGATATCTCTGAGGTAGATATTATTTTTTTTAAGATGAAAAAGAAGTTATCTGAATTATCTAGCTAGAAATTATCACAGATGTGTTTTATACCCAGGTGTGTCTGTCACATCCAAGTTGCTAGTCACTCTCTTATACTGTTTTAAGAATAATAAGTTCATTTTGGGACACTGTTACTAAGATTTATTTTATTTGTGTCTTCTCTAGAATATTCTGTTTCATTCACACATTAATAATCATCCTAATATTTATTAGAAATCTACCTATTATGCTATTATATATATTAATAGTTATTTTTAAATAATTATGTGCTATATTTGACTATGCTACATATGATCCAATGGTGTTTTCAGTGGATTTTTTTTCTGTAACCAGTGTTGTCAAGGTCACTCAACACATATTGAGTTTTCCCAACAAGTTTTAATGCAATGCTCTAACTCGTTGATAATAAGGAATGCTGTTCTGAAAACACTGTCAGGAATTTTTGTAACAGTTGCAACATTCTTAAGAAGTCCTTGCTAGACATCTCCCATTTATGTCTCAAAGGATCTACCCTCTCTCCTCTTCCTCCCCTCTGATTGGCTGGACTACATAGTGTATCTCAACAAGGCTCTTGTACACTAATGGCTTCCAGTTGTTTTAGCCCATAAGTAACCAGGCAAGAGATTGGAGGAAAGGAAGAAAAATTACTGTAATTTTACTTTAATAGACTTTATTTTTTAGAGCAGTTTTAGGTTCACAACAAATGTGAGCATAAAGAACAGGAAGTTTCAGCATACCTTCATACCTTCTGCCATCACACAAGTTACTGACTTTACCATCAATGTCCTTCACCTGAGTAGTACATTTATTATAATTGATGAAACTACTTTGACCATCATTATCATAAAAAGTCCATAGTTGACATTAGGGTCACTCATTGTACCTTCTATGGGCTTGGACAAGTGTATAATGACATATATCCACCATTGTCGTATCATACAGAACAGTTTCACCACCCTAAAGATCCTCTAAGTATCCTTTCTTATCTCTCTGTCCTCCTTAACCCAAGACAACAACTGATCTTTTTATTATCTCCATAGTTTTGCCTTTTCCATAATGTCATATAGCTGAAATTCTTTCAAGACTATATGTGTTAATAGCTCTCCACCACTAGCCTCAGATTACAGCACTATCCTATGGGGTTTCTTTGTAAGGAATATTCCTCTTTCCCGTGTGCCCTCTGTTTCTTATTTTGACACTAACTGATAGAAGATCCAAAGCTGACAAAGACCCAACTCCCTCTCTTCTGTATTTTACTGTTATTTTTACATGTGGAATATTCAGAAGAATATGTTGAAAAGTAAAAATAATATCTTACTGGTTTTTTTACTAAATAGTCCTCAATATGAAGCTCTTTCTAGTACAATAGCCTTAGGCCGGGGTAGGCGCAGAAAACAGGGAGCATCCACATCACAGTTTTAGCTCAGGGAAGATATCCAATACCAAACAGAGCATTATTTCTACATTAAAATGATAATGGAGACTTTTTCATAAGAGCTTTCTTTCTGCTCTATTGATGAAAAGCAGTTAAATACTATCACCTCAGGGTCACCAGTAGCCTTGTGGAGAACTAGTTTCTACATTTTAAAAATTAGTAAACTGAGGGTCCTTTGCCAATCAGGAAGATATAATGGAATTTAAAATTAAGTCTAAATTCAAATGTTGTGCTTGTATTTCTTTCAATTCTGCCTTCTGTAAAATCTAAGTATTTAGTATTCTGTACATTGTTTAAATGACTAGGCTTTAAATTCCAGACCCCTGTAAGTGGAGGCAAAACCATGAGTTCTCACATCTTTCTCTTGTGCCCTGAGCCCCCAACTCCATGTTCAGCTGACTAGTGACCTGGTTGTGTGATGCTCCTACAACTGCTCTCTGTCCTCCCTGTGCATCCATGAAACTCAAGGCCCTTGCCTTCTCCTCCCAGAAGATGTTCTACCTCTGCACATTCTTCTTTCAGGAAGCCATCTCTTTCTTGCACTAGATTAACAAATTCATTCTCAAAACTAGAGATGGAAGACAGATTGCTCTAGAAAAGCAATATATCTGATGTTGTATCAGCCTTGATCAAAATGAAGTGAAGAGGTTTGGGAAGGTTGTCAAGGCACACAAAGCTGGCTATGATTATAAAAGGGAATATTGATAAATCCCCCAAAACAAATTTACGAAAGAGCATTGAAGGTATAAACAAAAATGAGGATATTATAAAAATGATAACATCAGAACTATATAAATCAATAAAGAGTATCAGAAACGCTACTTATCTTATGGGTTCTTTCAAATATTACAGTTTCATCTTTTGTGCTGAATATTTGGATTTCTTTCACATTTGGTTTCTCACTTAGCCTACAACCATAGGTGTGACCTAGACAGACAGATATAGGATTCTGACACTTAGAACACATTTACAGAAGAAACAGAACTAGAGAAATAATTACCTTTCCCAACTATAACAAAATAGAAGCAGCATACTAGTTATATTTCTTTCAGCCTAGGCTCTTTAACAATTCTAGATTATGCTTTTAAATACACTCATGGAAAACAAGAGAATCATAATTTTCATGTTTTCTAGGGACGCTTATAAACAAAACACAAAAAAATAAAGAGTAAAAGAATTAATGATTATTAAAAAACTAGATATAAGAAAACTAGCACTAGTGAAGTATTTAAGACTAGAGGTCAACAGGTTACATATAATTAGTAGTCACTACATGAAATCAAGAAAGAAAGTCCTAATGAGTAAACAGAATAAGATAAAGTAACATGCAATTAAATCAAATAGTGGACTTGCAAATTAGAGATAGTTAAGACTTAAGCCAGATTTGGGGGCCAAATTATTGAACCATGGATTTATTTTACCTCATGTAATGAAAGATTGTAGTTATTAGATGTGCACGTACGAGAAACAATCTGCATTCTGAGATCACAGGCAAGGCCTTTTTAATATGTCCTGCTTTTTTATGCAGACATTGTCTAATATTACTTCATAAAATAGTGGTGATGTTTCTTTGACTTATGGCATCCCTCAAAAATTTTAGTTTACCATGACAGCTGGCTAGGATACTTTTGTGTACGAAGAGCTAAAATTATGTTGTCCTCAACTAAGCCTCCATGCAAATCCCAGTAAAATAATAATTTATATGGCAAAGATTTCTTAGCTCTGTCTCTAAAACGAGTTTTCATGTCTATAAGAAAGGGCTTTCAAAAGGTCTGTGTGATTAAGCAACACACTATTTCATGAATTAAATCCGCCCATTCTCTGTACTTAAAGGTCAAAGGGTGGCCCCATTTTTTCTGAAAAAAAAATAAAAGAAAAACATGTTTACATCACAGGAAAAGAGTGATTTTTTTCTTTATATTAATAATGTTTATGTTTTAAGTTAACCTCAAATCAGGATACCTATCACTTTCAAGATTTATGTTATACTGGATTGTAGTAAAGGCAGGAAACAATTGAGCAGGTACTTATTGATGGCTACCTCTTCTGGAATCATTTCTAACTCCAGTCCCTTAAAAAGATAAAACCCACACAAACATAACACCCATCCACCCACTTGCAATTACCATGGATTTAACTCCAGGAATCATGCAGGAACAGGGTTTTTTGCAGTTTAGACTCTCTAATGACTCTAAATTATGCTTTTATATATACTCCTGAAAAACATAAGAAGCATAATTATTCATGTTTTTATTGCTGCTTATAAACAAAACCCAATAATATTAAATCTTGAGTCTTTTGAATGTACTGCATGCCTCACTCACAGCCAACATACCTATTAACTAGTAGTTAACATTTAAAATGTAAATATTTTTAATACAAATGTTTCTAGATATATCAAAAACACCTCTTCAGCATTCAATGTTGAACAATATAGCACTCTGGTATTTAAAATAAAGGATATTTTTATGAGACACAATTTCTATATCCACAGTAATGTATCATGAGAATCCTTAGGAAAAAACCCCTTTCCCCTAATACTGTGAGATTTCATAGAGAAATAAATTACAGTCTATTTATTGAAAATCTTGCTTTCATAACTGGTTGGTTAATTAGCTGTTTTTGGAAAGGGATAGTGACATTTCAGGAAAGCTCCATTACTTTGGAGCTTTAAAAGTAAAATGAGATTTCAAAGGAAAAAAGTAAAACCAAAACTCTAGAAGTAAAATATGTTCAGCTATTCTGAAAATTATCAAGTAGACAAGGGAGATGATGCATAGAGTTTATTTATCCATTCATTAGATGTATTCAGCTATCTACCATACTCCATGTACTGTATCAGCTCCCAGGCCTAGACTTCTAGGCTGACCAAATGCATGCATTCAGGGAGTTTATACATAGTTGGGATAATAGAACAAGTAAGAACATAAATACATTAAATAATTATAAATTGTGATAAAGACTGAAAAGAGAACAAATTAGTATTTAAAACAGGTAAAAGAAAAGGTTGCCTATCATGTTTTGGTCTTCAGGGAAGATTTCTCTGATAATGAGATACTTTTGGTGAGAGTTGAAAGAAGAGAAGGGCTTATCTTGGGATTATGGGTAAAATGGAAGCAAATGTATGTGCAAAGTCCTGGATCTGGTGAAAGCATGGTATAGTGAAGCGGATTAGAGCAGCTGGTAAGAACAGCAGGAGATGAGGCAGAAGAGGTAAGCAGAAACAAGATCCTGCAGGGCTTCTAAAATTATGTTGAGGAATTTGAATTTTATTTCAGAGAATAGTTTGGAAGGTGGCAAGAATTAAAACATAGAGACTAGTTAGAAAGAAGCCATAGTTTAAGCAAGGAGAGGTAATAATCTAAAGCTAATTGTTATATGAATATAAATCTGCTGATGAATTGGGTTCAGAGGCTCGATAGAAGAATGAAATAGATAATAAATGTGGATTTCTCATTTCAGCAAGTGGGAAAATGGCATTATTTACTATGATGAGAAACACCTGCATAGGGGTACAGATTTCAGAGGTTAAGAAAAATGCCCTTTTGGACAAATGAGTTCTGAGATATAAGGCAATGACATAGAATTGACAAGTAGGGAATTTAATGTATGCTTTCTAGAGATATTAGGCGAGAGATATATATTTGGAACTCAGCATATGGTAACTTAGATGTCATGTGAATAATGGAGATGATCTGGAGAGAACAGGTAAGGAGAAAAAGATAGAGAATGAATATTAAAATGTAGTAGAATAAACAAGAATATGTGGCATCACAGGACTCAGAAAATGAAAATGTTTCCATAAGCATCATGAAAAAGATGTTTAAACAATGAATAAACTGAATTTAATTTTACAGGCTGTAAAGAGTCTTCAAATGTTTTTCAACATGAGTGTCATGTAATCTTCATTGTGGTATAGTAAGACCAGTCTAACAATATCATCTGGGATGGACTGAAGGAGAAGCAGTTATGGACAAATTAATAAGCTAAGACCAGGGTGCACCTTAGAAGGAAGGAATTAGAGCAGGGCAATTTTGGATTCCTTGATGCTGGTGTTAGTGGGAATAGAAAACAGGATATATTTAAGGTATATGTAAGGCCAATGTCCCCAGTGTATTGCAGTGAGAGGAAAAACAAGTTTGAGAGTTATCAAAAATTCATTATGTAAATCCTTCACAAAACACCTGGAAGCAACGAGAAGACACTGGATATTTTTTTCACAGATTGCTGTGGACATGCCTAATAACCATCCTGTTGGAGATGTCCATAAAATGTTTAACAATTTCCCAGAAGTTACTGGTAGATTTCATGGACATAAAGATAATATTTTAAAGCAAGGGTATGGATATTATCACCAATGGAGAGTGATGACACTATATCTAATGAGAGGGATGGAAAAGTAGTAGCGCAAAGAGCTAACAAATGAAGTGAAGGACAGAATGCATGTTCTAAGAGGAGTTAACTAGGAAAGGATGGCATCTTTATAGTCTGGAGGAAAGGCTTCATAAAGAAAAACAGACAACAGGAGTAAATGCTACAGGGTTGGAAAAGACTGCAGAGTTTGAGGACATCTGTTTGTTTGGTACTAAGATATGGAGTATTTTCTAAACTTTTCTTTAGGGTATGTTTCTTCTACATTTTTAGCTTAATTACTCTTTTTTTTTAAACGAATTTTTATTTCAGCTTTAAAAATTGAGATGGGGTGAGGTGTTGGGTGAAATAGCTGAAGGGAATTAAGAGGTACAGACTTCTAGTTATAAAATAATTAAGTCACATGGAGGTAATATACAGCATAAGGAATAGAGTCAATAACACTGTAATGATGGTTTATTAGACTTATCATGGTGATCATTTCATAATGTATTTTAAATGTTGAATCACTAAGTTGTACACCTGAAACTAACATAATATTGTACATCAAATATACTTCAATTTAAAAAATTGAGACAGGTTCTATCAAAGATGTTTGTGGGGGGCTTCCCTGGTGGCACAGTGGTTGAGAATCCGCCTGCCGATGCAGGGGACGCCGGTTCGTGCCCCGGTCTGGGAAGATCCCACATGCCGCGCCGCAGAGCGGCTGGGACCGTGAGCCACGGCCGCTGAGCCTGCGCGTCCGGAACCTGTGCTCCGCAGCGGGAGAGGCCACAACAGTGAGAGGCCCGCTTACCACAAAAAAAAAAAAAAAAAGATGTTTGTGGGTTCAACTTTGCCGAATTAGATCTGCTTGCACTTTGGGCAGAAGAAGAATTCTACAGCATTAAGAAAACATTTGTCTGTTTGATTTTATTTCATTCTCACTCTCTCTTCTTCACTCTCTAGCTCTTCCTTTCATTTTATTCCATTAGATAACTACAATAAGGTGATTTAATGATCACATTCTCTAAGTGATAGGATTAATCTTCTACTGAATCAGCTGCAGCCATGTATCTGTTAATTTTTGGCCCACTTTCTGTGGTAAATGGGAAATGGGTTAAGTCAGCTTTGAAAATTTTGGTCTATGTAGTTCCAATATGTGCAAAAATTTCCAAAGTTGCTCATGTAATCTTTTTTTTCATTATATAAATATTTAATACAGTTTTCAAGCATAGGTATAATACAACATAATCCTTACATTACTCTCCTCAGGGAATAAGATGAAAAATAATCACATTCAATATTTATGAAGTCAGTATTTGAAAATGAAAGAGTGTTTACAATAGAATCTAAATATCAATAGCATAAAGTATTTTCAGAATTTGCTGGGTATCTCTTTTTTTAATAGTTTTTATTGGAGTATAGTTGATTTACAATGTTGTGTTAGTTTTAGGTGTACAGCAAAGTGAATCAGTTATACATACACATATATCCACTTTTTTTTAGATTCTTTTCCCATATAGGCCATTAGAGAGTATTGAGTAGAGCTCCCTGTGCTATACAGTAGGTACAGATTATTTTCATACAATCTTAATATACTGCCTCAAGTCTCAACTTCCCTTGAGCTGGGAATTAGTACAGAGAAAGTAATGGGATTCTTAAGTGGTCCTTTAATTATTCCTAAAATGTATATATTTTAAAATTTGTTCTTACAGTGCAGTCTCGCAACACATAGTGTTGCATTCCTCAATGTTTTGAATGTATAAAAAGTATATTTTCCCAGTTTCTAGAGCAGATATTAATTTCACCCTCTTTCTGTTGTTTTTATTGTAGCCACTTGAGTTTGTGAGAGGACTGGAGTTTATATATTTAATTATGTTGCTTTCTTGAACATGAAGACTCTTTATCTTAAAAATGTTTATACTTTTCTGTTACCAAAAGCAGTACGTGTTTATTGTAGATAGTTGGTAGTGTTCTGGTGTACTAATATTTATACATTAATTAGATTATTCATTTGGCTGCTTTAACACAGACTAAAATAACTGAGGCTTTTAACAAGATAGGTATTTTATTTCTTTACCTAATAAAAGGCAGAACTTGTTAACGAGGACTTCATTAAAACTTTTGCTTATTTAAGGACACTTTAAATATTGAAAAGGCAAGCTTCATATTGGGAAAAAGTACTTCACGAAGCCATCATAATCTATACCTATATCCATATCTACCTATTTATCTATCATCTATGTCATATGTCAGATCTATCTGATATATATATATATATATGTATATCCTTACATGACAAAGGATTTGTCCTTTATGTAAGGATCATCTATGTCATATGTCAGATCTATCTGATATATATATATATATGTATATCCTTACATGACAAAGGATTTGTCCTTTATGTAAGGAACACTTATAATTCAATAAGAAGACAAATATAATTTTAAAATTGACAAAAGATTTGAAGGACATTTAATAAATGAATATATTAAAATGACAAAAAACACATTAAAAATGCTCAGCATCATTAATCATTAGGAAAGTGTAAATTAAAACCATAATGAGCTATTACTATACACTCACAAGAATAGCTTAAAAGAAAGCTGAGGGACTTCCTTGGTAGCGCAGTGGTTGGGAGTCTGCCTTCCTATGCACAGGATACGGGTTCAAGCCCTGGTCTGGAAAGATCCCACATGCCACGGAACAGCTGAGCCCATTTGCCACAACTACTGAGCCTGCTTTCTAGAGCCCACGAGCCACAACTACTGAACCCTAGTGCCACAACTGCTGAAGCCAGCATGCCTGGAGCCTGTGCTCTGCAAAAAGAGAGGCCACTGCAATACGAGGCACATGCACTGCAACAAGGAGCAGCCCCCACTCGCCGCAACTAGAGGAGAACCCGTGTGCAGCAATGAGGAACCAAAGGAGTCAAAAATAATTAAAGTAAATAAATTTAATTTAAAAAGAAAGCTGAAAATATTTTTTTAATTTATTTTTATTTTTTAAATTTTTTATTTTATATTGAAGTATATTTGATTAGCAATTTTGTGATAGTTTCAGATGTACAGCAAAGTGATTCAGTTATACATATACAGGTATCTATTATTTTTCAAATTATTTTCCCATTTAGGTTGTTACATAATATTGAGCCACTTTTTCTTAATAATTTATTTTAATGACGAATCTTTAAGAGATCAGATATGTGAAAGCTTTAGATTCCTCCTGATTTATTTACGGTGTTCTCGAGTATCTCACTTTGTATAATTTTCTTAGTGTTCTTGATATTACCATACACGTATTTCACTAACACAGCTTAGTGGTATCAACATTTTGGTAATTCGTGTGAAGTGTAGAAACCTTACTTTCATTTAAGTCCCTTAATTTTTCCATGGAAGAAGAAGAAACAAAAGCTTTCTTCTTTTGTTTCCTTTCTCTGTAGAGACATTCCTTTAGCAATTCTTCCAGGGTGGGTTTGTTAGGGATATTTCTCTAAGTTTTCCTCATCTGAAAATGTCGGTGTTCCTCCTCCATTCATGAAAGACATGTTCACCAGCTGGAGAATTCACTTCTCACAGTCCTTTCATCTCAGAACTTGAAAGATGTAGTGGCTCTTTCTTTTGGCCTCCATGGTTTCAGATGAGAAATCTGATGTCATTCTAACTGCTCTTCCCCATCAGCCATGCATTGTTTCTCTCTGGCCCTTGTCAGTTCTTGTCTTTGCTTTTAGTTTTCAGAAGCTTAATTATGAGGTGTCATGGACATTGACTTTTTTTTTTGAATTTTATTTTATACAGGAGGTTCTTATTAGTTATCTATTTTATTCTTATTGGTGTATATATGTCAATCCCAATCTCCCAATTCATCTCACTACCACCACCTCACCTCTCCCACTTTCCCCCCTTGGTGTCCATACATTTGTTCTCTACATCTGTGTCTCTATTCCTGCCTTGCAAACTGCTTCATCTGTACGATTTTTCTAGATTCCACATATATGCATTAATATATGATATTTTTCTCTTTCTGACTTACTTCACTCTGTATGACAGTCTCTAGGTCCAACAACATCTCTAAAAATGACCCAATTTTGTTCCTTTTTATGGCTGGGAAATATTCCATTGTATAAATGTACCACATTTTCTTTATCCATTCATCTGTTGATGGGCACTTAGGTTGCTTCCATGACCTGGCTATTGTAAATAGTGCTGCAATCAATATTGGGGTGCATGTGTCTTTTTGAATTACAGTTTTCTCTGAGTATATGCCCAGCAGTGGAATTGCTGGGTCATATAGCAATTCTATTTTTAGTTTTTTTAAGGAACCTCCATACTGTTCTCCATAGTGGCTGTATCAATTAATATTACCCCCAACAGTGCAAGAGGGTTCCCTTTTCTTCACACCCTCTCCAGCATTTGTTGTTTGTAGATTTTCTGATGATGCCCATTCTAACTGGTGTGAGGTGATACCTCATTGTCGTTTTGATTTACATTTCTCTAATAATTAGTGATGTTGAGCAGATTTTCATGTGCCTCTTGGCCATCTGTATGTCTTCTTTGGTGAAATGTCTACTTAGTTCTTCTGCCTATTTTTTGATGTTTTTTTTTTTTTCTAAATATTGACCTGCATGAGTTGATTATATATTTTGAAGATTAATCCTTTGTCCATTGGTTTGTTTGCAAATATTTTCTCCAATTCTGAGGGTTGTCTTTTTTATCTTGTTTATAGTTTCCTTTGCTGTGCAAAAGCTTTTAAGTTTAATTATGTCCCATTTGTTTATTTTTAGTTTTATTTCCATTACTCTAGGAGGTGGGTCAAAAAAGATCTTGTTGTGGTTTATGTCAAAGAGTGTTTTTCCTATGTTTTCCTCTCAGTCTCTGGCCTTACATTTAAGTCTTTAATCCATTTTGAGTTTATTTTTGTGGATGGTTTTAGGGAGTGTTCTAATTTCATTCTTTTACATGTAGCTATCCAGTTTTCCAAGTGCCATTTATTGAAGAGGCTGTCTTTTCTCCATTGTATGTTCTTGCCTCCTTTGTTGTAAATTAAGTGCTCTCTAACTGGTGTGAGGTGATACCTCATTGTCGTTTTGATTTACATTTCTCTAATAATTAGTGATGTTGAGCAGATTTTCATGTGCCTCTTGGCCATCTGTATGTCTTCTTTGGTGAAATGTCTACTTAGTTCTTCTGCCTATTTTTTGATGTTTTTTTTTTTTTCTAAATATTGACCTGCATGAGTTGATTATATATTTTGAAGATTAATCCTTTGTCCATTGGTTTGTTTGCAAATATTTTCTCCAATTCTGAGGGTTGTCTTTTTTATCTTGTTTATAGTTTCCTTTGCTGTGCAAAAGCTTTTAAGTTTAATTATGTCCCATTTGTTTATTTTTAGTTTTATTTCCATTACTCTAGGAGGTGGGTCAAAAAAGATCTTGTTGTGGTTTATGTCAAAGAGTGTTTTTCCTATGTTTTCCTCTCAGTCTCTGGCCTTACATTTAAGTCTTTAATCCATTTTGAGTTTATTTTTGTGGATGGTTTTAGGGAGTGTTCTAATTTCATTCTTTTACATGTAGCTATCCAGTTTTCCAAGTGCCATTTATTGAAGAGGCTGTCTTTTCTCCATTGTATGTTCTTGCCTCCTTTGTTGTAAATTAAGTGCTCATATGTATGTGGGTTTAACTCTGGACATTCTATCCTCTACCATTGATCTATATTTCTGTTTTTCTGCCAGTACCATACTGTACCTTAGGTAGGTACCTTAAGTAGTTTTAATCCTAGGTATTTTATTCTTTGTGTTGCAATGGTGAATGGGGTCATTTCCTTAATTTCTCTTTCTAATCTTTTGCTGTCAGTGTATGGGAATACAAGAGATTTCTGTGCATTAATTTTGTATCCTGGAACTTTACCAAATTCATTCATTAGCTCTAGTAGTGTTCTGGTGATATCTTTAGGATGATCTATGCATATTATCATGCCATCTTCAAACAGTGACAGTTTTACTTCTTGTTTTCTAATTTAGATTCCTTTTATTCTTTTTTCTTCTCTGATTGCTGGGGCTAAGACTTCCAAAACTATGATGAATAATAGTGGCAACAGTTGACATCCTTATTCCTGATCTTAAAGGAAATATTTTCAGTTTTTCACCATTAAGATTGATGTTTGCTATGGGCTTGTCATATATGGCCTTTATTAGTTTGAGGTAAGTTCCCTCTATGCCCAGTTTCTGGAGAGTTTTATCATAAATGGGTGTTGAATTTTGTTAAAAGATTTTTCTCCATCTAATGAGATTATCATATGGTTTTTATCCTTCAAACTGTTGGTATGTTGTATCACATTGATTGATTTCCATGTATTGAAGAATACTTGCATCCCTGGGATAAATCCCACTTGATCATGCTGTATCATCTTTTTAATGTGTTGTTGGATTCTGTTTGATAGTGTTTTGTTGAGGATTTTTGCATGTATATTAATCAGTGATATTGACCTGTATTTTTTTTTTTTTTGGTAGTATCTTTGTCTGGTTTTGGTATCAGGGTGATAGTGGCTTCATAGAATAAGTTTGGGAGTGTTCCTTCCTCTGCAATTTTTTGGAAGTGTTTGAGAAGGATGGGTGTTAGCTCTTCTCTAAATTTTTGATAGAATTCACCTGTGATGCCACATGGTCATTGACTTTTGTTTGTTGGAAGATTTTTAATCACAGTTTCAATTTCATTACTTGTGATTGGTCTGTTTATATTTTCTATTTCTTCCTGGTTCAGTCTTGGAAGGTTATACCTTTCTAAGAATTTGTCCATTTCTTCCAGGTTGTACATTTTATTGGTGTAGCGTTGCTTGTAATAGTCTCTTATGATGCTTTGTATTTCTGCAGTGTGTGTTGCAACTTCTCCTTTTTCATTTCTAATTTTATTGATTTGAGTGCTCTCCCTCATTTTCTTGGTGAGTCTGGCTAATGGTTTATCAGTTTTGTTTACCTTCTCAAAGAACCAGCTTTTAGTTTTATTGATCTTTGCTATTGTCTTCTTTGTTTCTATTTCATTTATTTCTGCTCTGATATTTATGATTTCTTTCCTTCTGCTAACCTTGGGTTTTGTTTGTTCTTCTTTCTCTAGTTCCTTTAGGTGTAAAGTTAGATTGTTTATTTGAGATTTTTCTTGTTTCTTGAGGAAGCGTTGTATTGCTATAAACTTTCCTCTTAGAACTGCTTTTGCTGCATCCCACAGGTTTTGGATCATCGTGTTTTCCTTGTCATTTGTGTCTAGGTATTTTTTGATTTCCTATTTGCTTTCTTCAGTGATCTCTTGGTTATTTAGTAACATATTGTTTAGCCTCCATGTGTTTGTGTTTTTATGATTTTTTTCCCTGTAATTGATTTCTAATCTCATAGCACTGTGTTCAGAAAAGATGTATGACAAGATTTAAAGTATCTTAAATTTACCAAGGCTTGATTTGTAACCCAAGAAGTGAACTATGCTGGGGAATGTTCTGTGTGCACTTGGCAAGAAAGTGTAATCTGCTGTTTTCACATGGAATTTCCTATAAATTTCAATAAAATCTATCTGGTTTATTGTGTCATTTAAAGGTTGTACTTCCTTATTAATTTTCTCTCTGGATGATCTATCCACTGGTGTAAGTGAGTTGTTAAATTCCCCCATTATTATTGTGTTGTTGTCGGTTTCCTCTTTTATAGCTCTTAGCATTTACCTTATATATTCCGGTTGTCCTATGTTGGGTGTGTATATATTTATAATTGTTATATCTTCTTCTTGGATTGATCCCTTGATCATTATGTAGTGTCCTTCCTTGTCTCTTTTAACATTCTTTATTTTATCTGATATTAGTGTTGTTACTCCAGCTTTCTTTTGATTTCCATTTGCATGAGATATCTTTTTCCATCCCTTCACTTTCAGTCTGTATATGTCCCTAGGTCTGAAGTGGGTTTCTTGTAGACAGTATATATATGGTTCTTTTCTTGTATCCATTCAACAAGCCTGTGTCTTTGGCTGGAGAATGTAATCCATAAAGGTTTTAAGGTAATTATCAATATGTATGTTCCTATTACCATTTTCTTAATTTTTTTGTGTTTGTTTTTGTAGGTCCTTTCCTTCTCTTGTGTTTCCCATTTAAAGAAGTTCCTTTAGCATTTGTTGTAGACCTGGTCTGGTGGTGCTGAATTCTCTTAACTTTTGCTTTTCTGTAAAGCTTTTGATTTCTCCATCGAATCAGAATGAGATCTTAGCTGGGTAGAGTAATCTTGGTTGTACGTTCTTCCCTTTCATCACTTTAAATATGTTATGCCACTCCCTTCTTGTTTGTAGGGTTTCCTCTGAGAAATCAGCTCTTAACATTATGGACGTTCCATTGTATGTTATTTTTTGCTTTTCCATTGCTGCATTCAATAATTTTTCTTTGTCTTTTTTTCCAATTTTATTACTATGTGTCTCAGCGTGTTTCTCCTTAGGTTTATCCTGTATGGGACCCTCTGTGCTTCCTGGACTTGGGTGGCTGTTTCCTTTCCCATGTTAGGGAAGTTTTCGTCAATAATCTCTTCAAATATTTTCTCAGGTCCTTCTCTTTCTCTTCTCCTTCTGGGACCCCTGTAATGTGAATGTTGGTGCATTTAACATTGCACCAGAGGTCTCTTAGGCTGTCTTCATTTCTTTTCAATCTTTTTTCTTTATTCTGTTATGCAGCAGTGAATTCCAAAATTCTGTCTTCCCAGTCACTTATCCATTCTTCTGCCTCAGTTATTCTGCTATTGATTCCTTCTAGTGTGTTTTTCATTTCAGTTATTGTATTGTTCATCTCTGTTTGTTTGTTCTTTAATTATTCTAGGTGTTTGTTATTTAATTCTTCTAGTTCTTTGTTAAACATTTCTTGCATCTTCTTGATCTTTGCCTCCGTTCTTTTTCCAAGATTCTGGATCATCTTCACTATCATTATTCTGAATT
>NC_041226.1:28534405-28561783 GCF_002837175.3 Physeter macrocephalus | reverse complement strand
TGTCTTCTTTGTTTCTATTTCATTTATTTCTGCTCTGATATTTATGATTTCTTTCCTTCTGCTAACCTTGGGTTTTGTTTGTTCTTCTTTCTCTAGTTCCTTTAGGTGTAAAGTTAGATTGTTTATTTGAGATTTTTCTTGTTTCTTGAGGAAGCGTTGTATTGCTATAAACTTTCCTCTTAGAACTGCTTTTGCTGCATCCCACAGGTTTTGGATCATCGTGTTTTCCTTGTCATTTGTGTCTAGGTATTTTTTGATTTCCTATTTGCTTTCTTCAGTGATCTCTTGGTTATTTAGTAACATATTGTTTAGCCTCCATGTGTTTGTGTTTTTATGATTTTTTTCCCTGTAATTGATTTCTAATCTCATAGCACTGTGTTCAGAAAAGATGTATGACAAGATTTAAAGTATCTTAAATTTACCAAGGCTTGATTTGTAACCCAAGAAGTGAACTATGCTGGGGAATGTTCTGTGTGCACTTGGCAAGAAAGTGTAATCTGCTGTTTTCACATGGAATTTCCTATAAATTTCAATAAAATCTATCTGGTTTATTGTGTCATTTAAAGGTTGTACTTCCTTATTAATTTTCTCTCTGGATGATCTATCCACTGGTGTAAGTGAGTTGTTAAATTCCCCCATTATTATTGTGTTGTTGTCGGTTTCCTCTTTTATAGCTCTTAGCATTTACCTTATATATTCCGGTTGTCCTATGTTGGGTGTGTATATATTTATAATTGTTATATCTTCTTCTTGGATTGATCCCTTGATCATTATGTAGTGTCCTTCCTTGTCTCTTTTAACATTCTTTATTTTATCTGATATTAGTGTTGTTACTCCAGCTTTCTTTTGATTTCCATTTGCATGAGATATCTTTTTCCATCCCTTCACTTTCAGTCTGTATATGTCCCTAGGTCTGAAGTGGGTTTCTTGTAGACAGTATATATATGGTTCTTTTCTTGTATCCATTCAACAAGCCTGTGTCTTTGGCTGGAGAATGTAATCCATAAAGGTTTTAAGGTAATTATCAATATGTATGTTCCTATTACCATTTTCTTAATTTTTTTGTGTTTGTTTTTGTAGGTCCTTTCCTTCTCTTGTGTTTCCCATTTAAAGAAGTTCCTTTAGCATTTGTTGTAGACCTGGTCTGGTGGTGCTGAATTCTCTTAACTTTTGCTTTTCTGTAAAGCTTTTGATTTCTCCATCGAATCAGAATGAGATCTTAGCTGGGTAGAGTAATCTTGGTTGTACGTTCTTCCCTTTCATCACTTTAAATATGTTATGCCACTCCCTTCTTGTTTGTAGGGTTTCCTCTGAGAAATCAGCTCTTAACATTATGGACGTTCCATTGTATGTTATTTTTTGCTTTTCCATTGCTGCATTCAATAATTTTTCTTTGTCTTTTTTTCCAATTTTATTACTATGTGTCTCAGCGTGTTTCTCCTTAGGTTTATCCTGTATGGGACCCTCTGTGCTTCCTGGACTTGGGTGGCTGTTTCCTTTCCCATGTTAGGGAAGTTTTCGTCAATAATCTCTTCAAATATTTTCTCAGGTCCTTCTCTTTCTCTTCTCCTTCTGGGACCCCTGTAATGTGAATGTTGGTGCATTTAACATTGCACCAGAGGTCTCTTAGGCTGTCTTCATTTCTTTTCAATCTTTTTTCTTTATTCTGTTATGCAGCAGTGAATTCCAAAATTCTGTCTTCCCAGTCACTTATCCATTCTTCTGCCTCAGTTATTCTGCTATTGATTCCTTCTAGTGTGTTTTTCATTTCAGTTATTGTATTGTTCATCTCTGTTTGTATTGTATTGTTCAATTCTAGGTGTTTGTTATTTAATTCTTCTAGTTCTTTGTTAAACATTTCTTGCATCTTCTTGATCTTTGCCTCCGTTCTTTTTCCAAGATTCTGGATCATCTTCACTATCATTATTCTGAATTTTTTTTTCTTGAAGGTTATCTATCTCCACTTCATTTAATTATTTTTCTGGGGATTTATCTTGTTCCTTCATCTGGTACATAGTCCTCTGCCTTTTCATTTCGTCTATCTTTCTGTGAATGTGGTTTTCATTCCACAGCCTGCAGGATTGTAGTTCTTCTTGCTTCTCCTATCTGCCCTCTGGTAAATGAGGCTATCTAAGAGACTTGCACAAGCTTCCTGATGTGAGGGACTGGTGGTAGGTAGAGCTGGGTGTTGCTCTGGTGAGCAGAGCTCAGTAAAACTCTAATCCACTTGTCTCCTGATGACTGGGGCTGAGTTCCCTCACTGTTGGTTGTTTGGACTGAGGCAACCCAGCACTGGAGGCTACAGGCTCTTTGGTGGGGCTAATGGCAGACTCTAGGAAGGCTCATACCAAGGAATACTTCCCAGAACTTCTGCTGCCAGTGTCCTTGTCCTTGCAGTGAGCCACAGCTACCCCTGCCTCGGCTGGAGACCCTCCAATGCTAGCAGGTAGGTAGGTCTTGTATGGGGTCACTTCTCCTTCCCCCTTGGTCCTGATGTGCACTCTACTTTGTGTGTTCCTCCAAGAGTGGAGTCTCTGTTTCTGCCAGTCTTGTCAAAGTCCTGCAGTCAAATCCTGCTAGCCTTCAAAGTTTGATTCCCTGGGAATTCCTCCTCCTATTGCTGGACCCCCAGGTTGAGAAGCCTGACGTGGGACACAGAAGCTTCACTCCTGTGGATGGACTTCTGTGGTGTACTTGTTCTCCAGTTTTTGAGTTCACCCACCCAGTGGTTATGGGATTTGATTTTATCATGATTGTGCTCCTCCTACTATCTCACTGTGGCTTCTCCTTTGTCTTTGGATATGGGTTACCTTTTTGGTGAGTTCCAGTGTCTTCCTGTCGATGATTGTTCAGCAGTTAGTTGTGATTCCAGTGCTCTCACAAGAGGGAGTAAGTGCATGTCCTTCTACTCCACCATCTTGGACCAGTCTCGAAAGCTGAAAATATTGACACACCAAGTACTGGCAAAGATGTGCAGAAACTTAAACCTTCATATTTGGCTATAGGAAATGCAAAATAATGCAACTATTTTGGAAAACTAGTTGATGGTTTGTTAACAAATAAACATATACTTACAACTTGACTGAGGCATTTATCTTAGTTATCTATTAAAAAGAAATGGAGCATTTGGCCATAATAGCCCCTAAATGGACAAAATCCATATGTCCATCAACTGGGGAATGGATTTTTTAAAAAAGTGATATACTCATAAAATGCAATCTACTCAGCAAGAAAAAGGGGACAAACTATCACAAAACAATGTAGATAAATCTCAAAAATATCGTGTTATATAATATATAATTATATTCATATAAAATTCTGTAAAAGTCAAACTGTGGTGATATTGCAGATCAGTTTTTGCCAGGGGTTGGGGATGAGGATAAGAATTGAATGCAAAAGAACCTAATGGAACTTTCTGGAGTGTTTCAGAAATCTGGAGTGTTCTAAATGTTCATTCTGAATGTAGCTGCACAACTGTGCATTTATCAAAGCTTATCAAACTGTACAAGTAAAAAGATGAATTTCATTTCTATAAATTATATTTCTTTCAAGTTGTAAAAAATAATGCTGAGCTGTTCTAGGAAGAGGAGCAACTCAGCTTCTCCAAGATATCATTCAGGTTTCCATCCCTTCTGTGTGTTTTTCCACCCTATCCTTTTGTGCTGCTCTCTTGTTCTTGGTTAAAGCTGGCTGACATCTTCCATTCCCACATCTCAGCCTGTAAGAAAAGGAAGAATGTGAAAGTGGAGAGTCAGTGGCCTTTTTAAAGGAACTGACTGCTCATCTTGCACTGACTTGAACTTGGACATGTGATTGTATACAGCTGGAAGAAGACTGCAAATTATAATCTCTGGCTGGGTGACATGTATCCATCTAAATCTCAGGAGATTTTATTACTAAAGTAAGAAAAATAAATGTGATCTTGACAGATAATTAGTAGTTTCTACCAACTGGATATCTATACATCTATATTTATATGTGCATCTATTTATCTACTTATCTATCTAAACTTGAAGGTGTATGTACATAATCTACTATAATTTTGAAATAGTTTTGTTAAGACTGTGTAATTGTCATGGAATAATTTGCAAATATGTACAAGTTCATATGTAAGGTGAAACTACATTTTAATGAAATATTGGTTTCTATTTACTGTAATGACATTTGAGGATCCAAATGGTATTCTTATTTTTTGTTAGCTCAATGGGAAATAAATACATTAGCAATGATTTTACTGTATTGTAGGGAAAAAAACTTAAAATGGTTAATCCTCTGAAAACTTGAATTTTAGGCTTATTTCTGTAGTAAAGACAATAATTTGCCATATATTGTTGCAGCTCAGAAGTTATAAATAATGTCTGACTTGATATTCCTGAATATTATTGGTCCAATACCAGATGGAAAATTACATATAATGACTGTTCTATAATAGACAAGGAATGTATATTTGTTTAGAGAACAAAGAAAGAAAATGACAAAAATATAGAAGTCCCTAAGAAATTTACATGAGTACAACTTCTTTTTAATGTCACAATAGGAATATATTAATACATGGCACTCAGAAAGTAAGATGAATTTAAAGTGTCAGTAGTAATAAAATGTCTTAACCAAAATAAAGCTTTCCTACAGAATTTCTATCTTCCTCTTGCAGTTGACAAAATATTTTCTTGTTAAATATTAGTAGTTCCCCATATACTATGCTGATTTACATGCATGTCCTTGGATGATAGTGTATCTGCTTAGAATGCCTTCCAGTGTTTTCCACCTGTCAAATATCTATTGAACGTTCATTATTTAGAATTGTGTAGTCTTTCTCCACCTCTTGGACTGAACTTAGTGTTTCTTCTTTCTCCCTCCTTCCTACCCCATATATTTCTACCAAGCCTCCTGTTGCAGGTTGTGATCCTTATTCATTTACATATGCAAAGAACATAAATACATTGAGATCAGAGTCATTGTTTTATTCATATTGTATATGTAGAAAGAGGTACAGTGTCTAGAACACTCTTGGGGTGTAATAAATGTCTTTTAAATTAATAAATGAAGAGACATTCAATTGAAAAGAAATTTTAAAAATCAGTGAGCATTTACAAAAGCAAAGTGGACAGTGCTGATAACTTTGGGCAATATCAAATTTGTAATGAGCTTCCCCAGAATAAAGTCAATGGCTACAGGCACTGGATATGGATGTTCAATTTTGTTTTTTTTTAGAGTAAAGGGCACATTTCTATCTTTCAAACAAATTGGTGCAATTACTGGAACCAGATAGAATTACACTGCTTGCTATTGTATATGCTCAGTTTCCCAGAATACTGAATATACCTTCAGGGATTTATTAACAACTTTCTATAGTCAGACTATTTTAATGTTACGAATGTCCTGGACACTGAATCCTCAAGGTATAAGAAGAGTTTTATTTCCAGAAGTTTCTGCATAGTACTCTTATAGTTGTGATAAATATAATACAAAATTTAACTTATAAATGTTCACTGGTCTTTTTTTGCCTTTCCTCAAATCCTCTGAAGAATATGATGACATTGTCTGATTTGACTTCCACTCCTTATTCTGGCACATTGGGATATAAATTATGGGTAGGTGATGCTAAGGGGAAATAGTTGAGTCAGAGAAGTGGACATATAGAAAGACTTTATGTTTTATGGGCAGAACATAACTGGCAAGAGAGAAAATAATAGAAGGAAAAGTAGAGAGAGAGGAGAAGTAGAGGGTAAATGAAGATAGAGTACAGATGGAGTTGTAGAATTTAAGAGTGGAATTATTAAGGGACTTTGGGTCATCTGCACATTGTGGGTGAAAGGTAGAGAGTGCAGCAATGGAAAAGATGATTTAAAAATATTACAAAGACATCCAAAAAAATAAAATATATATTGCTAAGACTGGTGTCAAAGAGTTTACAGTCTATGTTTTCTTCCAGGTGTTGTATGTTTTCAGGTCTTAAATTTAAGTCTTTAATCTATTTTGAGTTTATTTTTGTATACAATGTTAGAAAGTGATCCAGTTTTATTCTTTTGCATGTAGTTGTCCAGTTTTCCCAACACTATTTATTGAAGAAACTATCTTTTCCCCCACTGTGTATGCTTGCCACCTTTGTCACAGATTAATTGACTATGTGAGCATGTTTTATTTCTGGGCTATTTCTGTTCCATTGATCTATGTGTCTGTTTTTGTGCCAGTATCATACGGTTTTGATTACTATAGCTTTGTAGAATACTTTCAAGCCTGGGAGCATTATTCCTCCAGCTTTGTTCTTCTTTCTGAAAATTACTTTGGCTATTCAGGGTCTGTAGTTCCACACAAATTTTAGGATCTGTCTCCTCAGGCAAAGGTAAGAAAAGTAAAAATAAACAAATGGGACTACATCAAACTAAAAAGTCTTTGTACAGTGAGGGAAACCACAAGCAAAATGAAAAAGCAACCTACTGAATGAGGGAAGATATTTGTCAATGATATAACTGATAAGAGGTTCATATCAAAAATGTATATAGAACTCTTACAACTCACCCTCAAAAACAAAAAAACAACCCAATTAAAAAATGGGCAGAGGACCTGAATAGACATTTTTCCAAAGAGGACATACAGATGACAAACATAAAAAGGTGCTCAATTTCACTAATCATGAGGGAAATACAAATCAAAACCACATTGAGATATCTCCTCACACTTGTCAGAGGGCTATTGTCAAAAAGACAAGAAACAAAGGTTGGCTAGAATGTGGAAAAAAGGGATCTGTTGTCCATTGTGGGTGGAAATGTAAATTGGTACAGCCACTATGGAAGTTCCTCAAGAAACTAAAAATAGTATCACTTTACAATTCAGCAATTCAACTTCTGGGTATTCATCTGAAAAAAAAATAAAAACATTAATTCAAAAAATATACGAACCCCAATGTTCACTATTTTCAATAGACAAGATATGGAAGTGACTTGAGTGTCCACCTGTAGATATACAGATAAAGAAGATATCATATATATATATATAGTGCAATATTACTCAGCCATAAAAAAAGAGTGAAATCTTGCCTATGTGGACAACATGGATGTACTTAGAGAATATTCTTTTTTTTTCATATTTTATTTATTTATTTATTTCTTTGGTCATGCCAAATAAATGGTCTTAGTTGTGGGAGGCTCACTGGCTCCTTAGCTGTGGCTTGCTGATCCTTTGTTGCAGCACGGGTGCTCCTTAGTTGCATCTGGTGAGCTCCTTAGTTGAGGCTTGCTGCCTCCTTAGTTGTGACACGTGTGCTCCTTTGTTTTGGCTGGCAGGCTCCTTAGTTGTGGCTCATGTAGAGATTATTATTCTTAGTGAAATAAATCAGATAGAGAAAGACAAATACCATATGATTTAACTTATATTTGGAATCTAACAAAACAAAACAAACAAACAAGCAAAACAAAACAGAAACATACTCATAGGTACAGAGAACAAATTGGTGGTTGCCAGTCAGGAGGGAGGGGCAGACAAAATAGGTGAAGGGGTTTCAAAGGTACAAACTTCCAGTTGTAAAATACATAAGTCGTGGTTATGTAATGTACCCATAAGGAATATAGTCAATGATACTTTAACAGCTTTTCATGGTAAGGATGATAACTGGTCTTATTGGTAATCATTTCATAATGTATAAAAATACCAAATCACTATTTTGTATATCTGAAACGAATATAATATTGTATATTAATTATATATCAATAAAATTTTTAGTTAAATAAAATATTACTGAACACAGTATGTTTCTCTTTTAGCAGCATTTTCAGATTACTCATTTCAGCAATATCAATTGTGCATTTGTCTACGAACACTGAAGAATACACAGTCATCCAAGAAACTTAGTCCTATGAGATAATCTTATGAAATACACCTTTACTGATCTTCTTTCTTTTCTTCCTTCCTTCCACTTTTCTTCCTTAAATGAGTGAATACACATGAAATTATTAGAACAGGATCTGCATTCAATAAATGGTATATAATATTATTGCTTAAAATACACTACAGGATTATTTCATGATCCTAATTAAATCAGAACAAAGGAAACATAACAACAGTTTGAACTTTAGAATCTTTGGTGATGATTCACACCATGGAAAATATAATGCCAAATCTTAAAATAAACATAAACCTGCAACTTCTATTAAGCAATTTACTTTTTTAACATATAAAGTTAATAAAATATGTGAATCAGAATACTTAGAGATGGAATGTGTGTGTGTGTGTATCAGAATAACAGCATTTTCCTCAACTTTACCAAACTATTCACAAGAAATAGCTCATGGATTGACAAATGGACAAACTGTGTAACAAATTAAGTACAAATTTTCAAACTGGGGCTTTCTGAATAACTAATATTATCCATTAATAAGATGGCTAGCTTATCTTTTCCATCTGCTTTCTTTTCTATCTTAATTTGATTCATCATGTTAGGACTAACTTAAGTTGGACATTCTTTATGAAGTCTTCTCTGTTAAGAGTTTCTCTGCTGAAATCTCACAGACTTTATAGACTTTCATTCTTTGGTTAAACAAATATTGCCTTATTTTTTTCATATATATGTGTGTGTGTGTTTGTTCTTATCTGGTAAACAAAATAATGAATTTCTTCAGTAAAGGAATTGTTTATACACAGCAAATAACCAAGTGCCAGGCATATGGTAGGCATTACTGAAAAATTTTAGAGTCATCTAAAACTTACTCCATTTCTCAACTTCCATCTTTAATTAGTTAAACATGTCTGGTCACTTTTACTTCTCCAGTATCTACCAAAGCATCTCTTCATCTTCATTGCTATTGTCATTGTGTTATATCTTCAAGCTCTCATTTCTCACAAGGGCTATTTCTAGGCACTTAATAGGAATCTCTATTGTCTTCCAGTCTGTCACCCAGTCTATAGTTAAAGGTAGCATCTTTTTAAAATTTTTTTAGCATCTTAAATTTTAAATCTTATATTTATTCTCTCCTGGATTAGTAAAGGATGCTATGGTTAAAAGGACATCTGAAAATGCAATGATTCAGAAAAGATAAAAACTCATTTATCTCTCAGATAATACGATGAGTAGGTTTTTCTACTCACAGGGTAAATAGTCATTTAGGACGTTTCTATTGTGTTGCTCATCATTCATTAGAATGTCCCTTCACACCACCACATCTGTTGTGGTCTTCACCATTCATTAGGATGCCTCTTCACACCACCATTTCTGTGTTTCTGATATCAGGGAAGGAGAAAAACAGAATGGAGAGTAAGCAGCTTCCTTTTGAGACATGACCTATAATTTGCACACATAAGTTTTCTTTATCTGCCATTGACCAGAATTTATTCATGCTTGAATGCAATCTCTAGATGACAAGCATTCTATTTCAAGAAGAAAAATTTTCCACAGCCAACCCCTATGAACACAAAAGCAACTTCCTTCTCATGCATGAAACATATGCCCAGTACACACACACACACACACACACACACCACACCACACACAAATACACACTGTGAAGACATCTCAACATCCTATCAAGGTTCTCTACCCAGCTCAAGGTCTGTCCAAGATCTCTGGATAAGGAATAGTCCATCCATCAGGTCCAAATGTGGCTCCTAATTTAACATATGGCTTTCTTTACTCCCCTCATGCTCAATTTACAATGGTGGAGTCTGAGCAGAGTTATTACAATAATTCTTCATTGAAAAAACTGGAAGAACGTGGAACATGTAACATTCATCATTCCAAGATAGTTATCAAATTCTGCTTGGCAAACATTATGAAAAATCATTCTTTGGCAGCTAGGAAGACCATCTGCTACCTCAGTTGCTGTTGCTTGTTCATTATTATTTTCCATGGCCACCTCTGTAGTTGGCATTGGAGAGTATGCCCTACTAAGGCCTACTCAGCTTCATGCTGGTAGAGATTTGGTGTCCCCAATATTTTTTTGAAGTTGAAGAGACATAGACTTTTGCAGGCCAGGATAGTGGTTTATTTGGCAAAATATTTCAGCTGTGTTGGCTTCCAAATATATGATTTCAATTAGTTCCATTTACAAGTACCTATAACCAAATAGTTCATCTATGCATATTTCCTAATCCTTACATATCTTTGTTCAGAATATCCTCTTCTCTTTCAGGTTGTGTGCAATTACCTTAAAGCCATTTGACCTAAGATGTTTCGTGAAACTGGAACAACCTGAATCTAATATATGTTACTGAGCTAATTCCCACTGTGTAGTGAAGGACATTTAAATAGAAGCTCTGAGACAAACTTGGAGTCACAATTATAAATCCTGCTGTTTGGGGTTAAGTAGTTGGTCATTGACACCATGGCAAAACCTCAAATAACTGAGCTCCCAGTCACCTTATAGTGCAGGACATGGTCCGAAAGAATCTTCCATAGAAGAACTATACCCCTTGACATTTCTGCTTCAGTGCAATTATAGTTAAAGTTGATATTTCTGATGATATTTTGCTAATAGCTACAAGGTAAAAACCAAAAAACGGATATTCTAGCATTTTATAACCATTTATAGAGTTCCAGGTTTTGTAGAAATGTGATCTGCCTTCCAAGTTGTCAAAGGCGGCTACTTTAACAATGTTTTCCACAGCTGAAAAGGATGAAAAGCTTTCTAGCCTGTTGTGTCAATATCCTCACTGTTCAGCTTGTGATTATTAAGCCAATGTCATATGCTTTAGAATTTTTGTTACAAACATACCTTATTGCCAAGTATCATTTTTTTCTAATTGCATAGGCTGTAAACTAAATTTCTACAACTAATAAACCCCCAAATACAGTGGATTAAATAAAATAGATCTTAATATCTTTGTCAACATAATAGTTTTGGGATTGGTAAATGGTCTAAAAAAAGTTAGGCTGCTCCTCCCCAATCCTTCCAGGGAGGCAGATTTTCTCTACCATTTTGGTCTGATTTCCTCTCAGGTATAGCTCTCATACACATGATTATATCTGGCTCATGTGACCAGAATAGCATGCCACTCCTCACGAAGGGAGAAAAGGGGTGGAGGTAAGCGACTGTTTTTTTGTTTGTTTATTTTCCAGTTCTACATTAAAATAAAATTATTGGAGTACAGTTGATTTACAATGTTGTGTTACTTTTAGCTGTACAGCAAAGTCATTCAGTTATACTTATACATATATCCACTCTTTTTTAGATTATTTCCCCATATTTTAAGGCCATATCTAGGAACTCACATATGTCATGTTTGCTCATATCCCATTGTCCAGAACCTAATTTCATAGGTGTCTCTGTGTGAAGGGAGGCAAAGAAATACAGTCCTTTACTAATTAAGGAAATAAAGTGAAAATAAACATTTGAGAAACAATATAAACTCCAATCTTAGTCCTTTCCATTCCATTAGCTCCTGACAAGGTGCAAGGATAAAATAGAAACTATTTAGCATGGCATACTGATGTCTCCATGGCCGTTCTTTCTAAATAATAAAGCTGGGAGGGTGAAGTACATAGTTTGTGGTATATTTCATTATATCATTAGTTTGTCTGTTTCTTCTGATATAACAATAAAAACTCAATAACATCTTAAGATTCTCTAAAGTGCACATTAAACAATGCCTAAATACAAAGTTTTCTGATTAGTAATAATTGCTAATTAAATGGAAATTTCTCCAGCTGAGTTTGGGGATAATTATGGTGGAGAAAAAATAGCAAAAATAATTCTCTTAGGTAGGGTGACTTCTATGAAATCTATTTTTCTGCATCATTTATTAAAGCAATTTGCCATCCAGAATCATCTTTCTTCTCTGTCACACATGTGGGGAAAGTAGCTTTATTTTATTCAGTAATGTTTAGATGTGAGAAGTCACTTCCCATAATCAAAATATTTTACCTTGTGAGCAGACAGTCCTGAATTGCAAAGGTGAAGCAGGAGAGAGTAGGTTATACCTATTCTTTAATAATACAGTTGATGCATTGAACAAAGTCTAAAATTCCTTTGGTTTAACTGAACTTGCCTCAAGATATTGGACGTTTTACATTCCAGTTTCAAACAAAGAATACTGAAATGACTGTGTCATAGTTCTGTTATAGAAAAGCTCTTTTCTGTGACAGAAAGGATTGTTTGCCTTCCTGTTGAGAATATTGTTAAATGACCCTCCAGGAGTTGAAGAGGGTGCTGCTAAAAATGTATCTTGATTCAAGAAATGTATTTGGTGTCCCTGATTTACAGTGTTGCTTACATTTTTAAATTCTCTCTATTGTACTTTGCTCTAGATCAACATATCTATGTATTATATATATATATAATACATATATATATCTCTAAGAATTTTAAACCAGGTGAACTGTAAAGAAATGAGTTTTATAAGTCTGTCTTAACTCATTGTAATTAGCATGAAATATTATATTTTTATGCACAATTAACAGATGAAATTTCAAGGTTTCTTTTTGCTATGTTTAAATTCCGAGCAAAATGTGGTTTTAATTTTGAATCAGACTTAAATCTTTTCAGAATTAAAGAGGATACTTGTATCAAAAGTACAGTATTTGCTTGAAAGAACATTTTATGAATAAGTTCAATAAAAGAATGTTTATAAGACAACTAGATATTACACAGAAAACACCATTCTGACAAATTTAACCTTTGTTATTTGTTAATATGCTGTGTTTTCAAGGTATGGTGTACTTGGACTTCAACTGCTGGCATGGATTCTTAGGTATTCTTTAGAAAGAGTTCTATCCTTCAATCACATCTGACTTCTTTGAATAGAGAATGGAAAATGACAAGGATGATTTTCTTTGTAATATTTTTTTCATTTTTATATTAATACCTGTGCATTTTTGAACAGAAACTCATGTTGAAAAGCTTGTAATAGAAAATAATATTATCACGGCTCTCCATTCTCTTGTTCCACTTTTTAAAAAATGTATTCTGTCCTTTGAATTTACTGCTTTCAACTTTTTATAAAAACGATTTGAAGAGAGGCTGTTTTTTATTATCTTATTTGTTAATATTTTCAATGCACTGATATTACCAATTTATAATATTTTTATATTATTTGTTGACATTATTACAGTTTTACATTCTGGTGCATTATTTTGGGGATGCCCTGGGATTCCTATTTATTGGTTTACCTCCATGTTTTGGTCAAGCACATCTTCTAATAACTTCCTGAAAAAGGGAGAGTGGGGACAATTTTTTTGACAATTTCTGAAATTATCTTTATTTTCCTCTTTTCCTTGGTTTATGGTTTTTATAATTTGAAAATTATAAGATGAAAATAATTTACCTCAGTCTTTAGGAATCCGAGCTCCCTTAAAACTTCTCCATGTTTTTGAGTAATTTAATGCAATTCTTAACTAATTTACCATGACATTTTTGTTTGAATTTTATTATATTTATTTTTTTTAAAAAACAGGTTCTTATTAGTTACTGATTTCATACATATTAATGTATATATGTCAATTCCAATCTCCCAATTCATCACACCACAACCATCCCCCGCCCCCTCCCCAACCACTTTCCCCCCTGGTGTCCATACATTTGTTCTCTACATCTCCGTCTCAATTTCTGCCCTGCAAACTGGTTCATCTGTACCATTTTTCTTGGTTTCATATATATGTGTTAATATACGACATTTGTTTTTCTATTTCTAACTTACTTCACTCTGTATGACAGTTTCTAGATTCATCCACATCTCTACAATTGACCCAATTTCATTCCTTTTTATGGCTGAGAATTATTCCATTGTATATATGTACCACATCCTCTTTACCCATTCATCTGTCGACGGGAATTTAGGTTGCTTCCATGACATGGCTATTGTAAATAGTTCTGCAATGAACATTGGGGTGCATATGTCTTTTTGAATTATGGTTTTCTCTGGGTATATGGCCAGTAGTGGGATAGCTGGGTCATATGGTATTCTATTTTTAGTTTTTTAACGGAACCTCCATACTGTTCTCCATAGTGCTGTATCAATTTACATTCCCACCAACAGTGCAAGAGGGTTCCCTGTTCTCCACACCCTCTCCAGCATTTGTTGTTTGTAGATTTTCTGATGATGTCCATTATAACCGGTGTGAAGTGATACCTCATTGTAGTTTTGATTTGCATTTCTCTAATAAGTAGTGATGTTGAGCAGTTTTTCATGTGCTTCTTGGCAATCTGTATGTCTTCTTTGAGAAATGTCTATTTAGGTCTTCCACCCATTTAGGGATTGGGTTGTTTGTTCTTTTAATATTGAGCTGCATGAGGTGTTTATGTATTTTGGAGATTAATCCTTTGTCCGTTGATTCATTTGAAATATTTTCTCCCATTCTGAGGGTTGTCTTTTCACCTTGTTTAGGGTTTCCTTTGCTGTGCAAAAGCTTTTAAGTTTAATTATGTCCCATTTGTTTATTTTTGTTTTTATTTCCATTACTCTAGGAGGTGGGTCAAAAAAGATCTTGCTGTGGTTTATGTCAAAGAGTGTTCTTCCTTTGTTTTCCTCTAAGAGTTTTATAGTGTCCTGTCTTACATTTAGGTCTCTAATCTATTTTGAGTTTATTTTTGTGTATGGTGTTAGGAAGTGTTCAAATTTCATTCTTTTACATGTACCGGTCCAGTTTTCCCAGCACCACTTATTGAAGAGGCTGTCTTTTCTCCATTATATATCCTTGCCTCCTTTGTCATAGATTAGTTGACCACAGGTGCGTGGGTTTATGTCTGGGCTTTCAATGCTGTTCCATTGATCTATATTTGTGTTTTTGTGCCAGGACCATATTGTCCTCATTACTGTGCTTTGTAATATAGTCTGAAATCAGGGAGTCTGATTCCTCCAGCTCCGTTTTTTCCCCTCAAGATTGCTTTGGCTGGTCAGAGTCTTTTATGTCTCCATACAAATTTTAAGACTTTTTGTTCTAATTCTGTAAAAAATGCCATTGGTAATTTGATAGGGATTGCATTGAAACTGTTAATTGCTTTAGATAGTATAGTCATTTTTACAATACTGATTCTTCCAATCCAAGGACATGGTATATCCTCCATCTCTTTGTATCATCTTTATTTCATCATTGTCTTATAGTTTTCTGCATACAGGTCATTTGTCTCCCTAGGTAGGTTTATTCCTAGGTATTTTATTCTTTTTGTTACAGTGGTAAATGGGACTGTTTCCTTAATCTCTCTTTCAGATTTTTCATCATTAGTGTATAGGAATGCAAGAGATTTCTGTGCATTAACTTTGTATCCTGCAGCACTACCAAATTCATTGATTAGCTCTAGTAGTTTTCTGGTGGCATCTTTAGGATTCTCTATATATAGTATCATGTCATCTGCAAAGAGTGACAGATTTACTTTTTCTTTTCCAATTTATATTCCTTTTATTTCTTTTCTTCTCTGATGGCCAAGGCTAAGACTTCCAAAACTATGTTGAATAATAGTGGTGAGAGTGGACATACTTGTCTTGTTCCTGATCTTAGCGGAAATGCTTTCAGTTTTTCACCACTGAGAATGATGTTTGCTGTGGTTTTGTCATATATGGCCTTTATTATGTTGAGGTAGGCTCCCTCTATGCCCACTTTCTGGAGAGGTTTTATCTTAAATCGGTTGAATTTTGTCAAAAGATTTTTCTGCATCTATTGAGATTATCATATGGTTTTTCTTCTTCAATTTGTTAATATGGTGTATCACATTGACTAATTTGCCTATATTGAACAATCCTTGCATCTCTGCGATAAACCCCACTTGATCATGGTTTATGATCCTTTTAATGTGTTGTTGGATTCTGTTTGCTAATATTCAGTTGATGATTTTTGCATTTATATTCATGAGTGATACTGGTCTGTAATTTTCTTTTTTTGTAACATCTTTGTCTGGTTTTGGTATCAGGGTGATAGTGGCCTCATAGAACGAGTTTGGGAGTGTTCCTGCATCTGCAATTTTTTGGAAGAGTTGGAGAAGGATAGGTGTTAGCTCTTTTCTAAATTTTTGATAGACTTCATCTGTGAAGCAATCTGGTCCTGGACTTTTGTTTGTTGGAAGATTTTTAATCACAGGTTCAATTTCATTACTTGTGATTGGTCTGCTCATATTTGCTATTTCTTCCTGGTCCAGTCATGGAAGGTTATACGTTTCTAAAAATTTGTCCATTTCTTCCATGTTGTTCATTTTTTTGGCATATAGTTGCTTGTAGTAGTCTCTTAGGATGCTTTGTAATTCTGCAGTGTGTGTTGCAACTTCTCTTTTTATTTCTAATTTTATTGATATGAGTCTTCTCGCTCTTTTTCTTGGTGAGTCTGGCTAATGATTTATCAATTTTGTTTATCTTCTCAAAGAACCAGCTTTTAGTTTTATTGATCTTTGCTATTGTTTTCTTTGTTTCTATTTCATTTATTTCTGCTCTGATCTTTATGATTTCTTTCCTTCTGATATCTTTGGGTTTTGTTTGCTCTTCTTTCTCTAGTTCCTTTAGATGTAAGGTTAGATTGTTTATTTGAGATTTTTCTTGTTTCTTGAGGTAGGCTTTTATTGCTATAAACTTCCCTCTTAGGATTCCTTTCTCTGCATCCCATAGGTTTTGGATCATCGTGTTTTCATTTTCATGTGTCTTTAGGTAATTTTTGAATTCACCTTTGATTTCTTCAGTGATCTCTTGGTTATTTAGTAACGTATTGTTTAGTCTCCATGTATTTGTGTTTTTTACTTTTTTTTCCCTGTAATTGATTTCTAATCTCATAACGTTGTGGTCAGAAAAGATGCTTGAAATGATTTCTGTTTTCTTAAATTTACTGAGACTTGATTTGTGTGAACCAAGATGTGATCTATCCTGGAGAATGTTGCGTGTGCACTTCAGAAGAAAGTGTAATCTGCTGTTTTTGGATGGAATGTCCTATAACTATCAATTAAATATACGTGGTCAATTGTGTATTTTAAAGCTTGTGTTTCCTTATTAAGTTTCTGTTTGGATGAATTGTCCATTGGTGTAAGTGAGGTGTTAAATTCCCCCACTATTACTGTATTACTGTCAATTTCCTCTTTTATGGCTGTTAGCAGTTGCCTTATGCATTGAGGTGCTCCTATGTTGGGTGCATATATGTTTATAATTGTTATATCTTCTTCCTGGATTGATCCTTTGACCATTTTGTAGTGTCCTTCCTTGTCTCTTGAAACATTCTTTATTTTAACATCTGTTTTTTCTGATATGAGTATTGCTACTCCAACTTTCTCTTGATTTCAATTTGCATGGAATATCTTTTTCCATCCCCTCTCTTTCAGTCTATATGTGTCCCTAGGTCTGAAGTGGGTTTCCTTTAGAAAGGGTATATATGGGTCTTGTTTTTGTATCCATTTGACAAGCCTGTTTCTTTTGGTTGGATCATTTAATCCATTCACGTTTAAGGTAATTATCAATATGTATGTTCCTATTACCATTTTCTTATTGTTCTGAGTTTGTTTTTGTAGGTCCTTTTCTTCTTTTGTGTTTCCCATTTAAGGAAGTTCCTTTAGCATTTGTTGTAGAGCTGGTCTGGTGGTGCTGAATTCTCTTAGCTCTTGTTTGTCTGTAAAGATTTTGATTTCTCCATCAAATCAGAATGAGATCCTAACCGAGTAGAGTAATCTTGGTTGTACGTTCTTCCCTTTCATCACTTCAAATATGTTATGCCACTCCCTTCTGGCTTGTAGGGTTTCTGCTGAGAAATCTGCTCTTAGCCTTATGGGAGTTCCCTTGTATGTTATTTGTCATTTTTCCATTGCTGCTTTCAATAATTTTTCTGTGTCTAATTTTTTGCAATTTTATTACTATGTGTCTCAACGTGTTTATCCTTGGGTTCATCCTGTATGGGGCTCTCTGTGTTTCCTGGACTTGGGAGGTTATTTCCTTTCCCATGTTAGGGAAGTTTTCATCAATAATCTCTTCAAATATTTTCTCGGGTCCTTTCTTTCTCTCTTCTCCTTCTGGGAACCCTATAATGCAAATGTTCGTGTGTATAATATTGTCCCAGAGGTCTCTTATGCTGTCTTCATTTCTTTTCATTCTTTTTTCTTTATTCTGTTATGCAGCAGTGAATTCCACCATTCAGTCTTCCAGGTCACTTATCCATTCTTCTGCCTCAGTTATTCTGCTCTTGATTCCTTCTAGTGTATTTTTCATTTCAGTTATTTTATTGTTCATCTCTGTTTATTCTTTAATTTTTCTAGGTCTTTGTTGAACATTTCTTGCATCTTCTCGATCTTTGCCTCCATTCTTTTTCCGAGGTTCTGGATCATTTTCATTATCATTATTCTGAATTCTTTTTTCTGTAAGTTTGCCTATCTCCCATTCATTTAGTTGTTTTTTTGTGGTTTTATCTTGTTCCTTCATCTGGTACATAGCCCTCTGCCTTTTCAACTTTTCTACCTTTCTTTGAATGTGGTTTTAGTTCCACAGGCTGCAGGATTGTAGTTCTCCTTGTGTCTGCTGTCTGCCCTCTGGTGGATTAGGCTATATAAGAGGCTTGTGCAAACTTCCTAATGGGAGGGTCGGGTGGTGGGTAGAGCTGGTTGTTGCTCAGGTGGGCAGAGCTCAGTAAAACTTTAATCTGCTTTTCTGATGATGGATGGGGCTGGGTTCTCTCAGCTCTGTGTTGGTATTTTGGCCTGAGGCGACCCAACACTGCAGCCTACCCAGGCTCTTTGGTGGGCCTAATGGTGGACTCTGGGAGGGCTCATGCCAAGGAGTGCTTCCCAGAAGTTCTGCTGCCAGTGTTCTTTCCTCACAGTGAGACACAGCCAGCCACCCACTGCCTCTGCAGGAGACCCTCCAACACTAACAGGTAGGTCTGGTTCAGTATCCTGTAGGGTCACTTCTCCTTCCCCTGGGTCCCGATGCACACACTACTTTGTGTGTGCCCTCCAAGAGTGGAGTCTCTGTTTCCCCCAGTCCTTCCAAAGTCCTGCAATCAAATCCCGCTAGCCTTCAAAGTCTGATTCTCTAGGAATTCCTCCTCCCATTGCCAGACCCCCAGGTTGGGAAGCCTGACGTGGGGCTCAGAACCCTCACTCCAGTAGGTGGACTTCTGTGGTATAATTGTTCTCCACTTTGTGAGTCACCCACACAGCAGTTATGGGATTTGATTTTATTGTGATTGTGCCCCTCCTACCATCTCATTGTGACTTTTCCTTTGTCTTTGGATGTGGGGTATCTTTTTTGATGAGTTCCAGTGTCTTCCTGTCGATGATGGTTCAGCAATTCGTTGTGATTCTGGTGCTCTCTCAAGACGGCGTGAGACCACGTACTTCTACTCCTCCATCTTGAACCCGAATGACCGTGACCTTATTTTTACCCTGTGAAAGTCAAAATACTTAACTCTTGCTATCTGAAATTTCAAAATTGTTTTAAATTATGCATTTGCTTTTAATTCACTGTTTGGACCTGGTAGGCTATTTCCATGTGGAGTTTTATGCCTTTTTGTTCTAATATTATCTCACTAGAAATTTCCTCCACAGTGTTCTTTGGAACTCTTAATTAGAGAGATTTTGCAATTGCTCCTTCAATTTGTTAACTTTTTCCCTTACTTCTCAACTCTTTTAGCCTTTCTCTTACCCTCTGGGAGGTCAACTTTAACTTCTAATCTCTATCCAGTAAATTTTTGTAACATTTCGGCTTTTATAACTTTAATTGCCAGTTGTTAGTTCTTATTTTCTCTTGTTTTTTTTTTTTTTTTTTGTAGTGGCTTATTCTTGTTTCACAATGAAATATCTTATGTTTCTGATAAATCAATTTTTTTTTGAAAAATTTCTCTGCTTAATTCCTCTCATGGTTTCCTTTCGTTTCTTCCCTGCTTCATTTTAGAGGCTTTTTTTTTTTTTTTTTTTAAATCATATTTAAGGTTAAATATCTAAAAAGCAAATGAAATTTTCCCATGGGTGGGCCAGTTTGTCACATGGTTAGAAAGTTTTACTGTCTGCTTTTTTTTAGTGGGGCTCCTCTCTCCACATTGTTGTTCCTCTAAGCCAATCTTCTAAAGCCCTCCTGTTTCTACAGAGAGAGACCTTCTACTTTATTGTGACAAGATTGAGGGAGTGAGTGGAAAAGAAGGGGAATAAGGGGAGCAGTAAAGATCCCCACATTCCTTCTGGGTCCCTAGTGAGAGAAGGCAGCTGAGGCCATACAGTTTATTATGGTAACCTTCATTTATGCCCTCTTGCCCTATCCTTTATATCTGCTTTTCTCTGAAACCTCTCAAGTTCAGGTTCTCAGACACATTTTCTAGGACTGGTGGCTAAGGGGGATGTATCCAGGTCACACTGGTTGTCTTTGGAGACCAGACCCCATTCTATTCCATTAATAGACATTTAAACAATTTCTTCCTCCACCTTGCCCCCATCATCTGTGGAAGATTTTTCTTCCAGTTTCTGAGATTTTCTTAACTTCTGTCATGTGAAACAATTTCCTTCTTCTCCATGTTATCCTCTGTAACCCTCATTCATCCACTTTTACTCTTCACATAAGTCAAGGTTACAAATATCCTCTAGTTTCATCAGATTTGAGTGTTAGGCTACAATTATGTTTCCAGCTTATTTTAATACTCGTGAATGATTCTGAGCCTAGGAATGATATTCAATGTAAACAAGGACAGTTGAGTTATTTGTAAAATGTATAGTCAATAGAGTGATATTTATCTACTCTTACACTGTCTTGTAGAACTAAAAAAAATAAAAAAAATCACATTTTCATTCAAGAATTTTACTCTCTTTTCAAAAATAAATAAACAATGTTTCCTCATGAATTTACTCATCTGTTCTCTGACTACTTTTTGACTACTGTGCCAGGCATTGTGCTGTTGGCTGGGGATTCAAGGATGAACAAGATATTTTGCCATCTGGTAAGGGGTACACACAATTAAACAGGCAATTACACACTAGTAGAAGTAGAACAGTATTTTACAGGAGCTCATAAGAACAACATCTGTCTTGGAATTATGGCATCAAACAAGGGTTAGTACCTAAGTGCAGAAAATTATGTCTAAGCTGACATTTGAATGGTGAGTACGAGTCAGCCAGGTTAATTTAGGAGGGAAAGAATGTCATAGCAGAAGTGTGGAAAGACCTGAAGGAGAGAGATGGCAGAGCACATTCAAAGAAATGATGTACATTTAGCAAGGCTTGTGGCAGCTGAGATGTGGTGGGGAGAGGAGCCTGAAAAGGTCAGTAGAGGTCAGACTCTCAGTGCCTTAAATTTAATGTGAAGATGTTTGAATAGTTAATAAGGAAAATGGGGCATTCCTCTGAGGTGAAGTAAATGAAGTTGGGTGGAAGAAAGTGTTAATAAGAGATGTTAGAACATAATTTTTGTAATACAGCCTAGTTACATCAGAGGTTTCTAATGGAATTATAACAAAGATGATAGCAAGAACTATATAGATCAACACCATCATTTAAGTAATGCACAATTAGAAAAATGGGTAAAATAAGATTTTTAAAAAATTATTTTCCCATTTTTATTCATCTTCGTGTTTAAAATTCAATGAATTTCTGCCTTTTGCAAATTCTCAGCAGCTTTTGGGGGATTATTCTGCCTGGTTAATGGAATTTTCAGGGATCCATAGCTTAATCCATTAATTTTATTGATGTGACTGTTAGAAGAACATTCCTAGGTAGATGGTAGTGATGAGACTTCTAGAACTCACTATATGGTAGATATAATTTTCTAATTATGCTTCTAAGAGATTGTGCTTCACTGATCATAGATCTAGGTAACTAGCCAATAATAAGCTGTACTGTAAATAAGTTGTAAAACTAAAAATTAGCTCTTTAATGATTTTAACTAACCAGTCCCTAAAATGTCACATACATCTTCATAATTTCATGAAAATGGCTTTTCTCTTAGAAATAATATTTAATAAAATTATAGAAAATAGAAATGAAAAAAGTAAACAATTCAAAAATATTTAACTACTTAAAACATCAAACATAATTTTGATAATATGAATTAAGTTGAATATATTGTTAGTAAATATATTTGGTTAATTTTCTATTATTATGGAATGGAAGAAATTAATTCAGAAACTCCCATTTTTATTAGGTTCCAAATCACTGTTTTAGTATCATTTCCTTCCATAAAGTCATTCTTGTGACAAGAAGTTATAGAACAATAGTCTTACAAGGTTAATTCAATATAAATAATTAAATTAGTCAGATCAAATTTTAACATGCAAAAAACCCACCGATATTACAGCAACTCAGATTTTCATGAAATAAACCACAATAAGGATATGAAGATGAAACTACTTTTAATGAGATAATACAAAAAGGGTAATTGTGATGACCAATGGGTAAGAATCTTTATCTCTACCCTTTCCCCCTTTTTAGGAAAGACTTTTTGGCCAGCTTTCCTCATGAGAAATAATGCTATCTCAGAAAAGAGAAGCACTAAACAGAAAACAATGATTAAATGAGGTTGCAGACAATAGATGAGTAGGTTTTAAAACCTTGAATGGAACAGTTGCAAAAACTGGCTAAGTAAATTAACACTACCAATACGAATTTTGTCTAAAATTCCAGATATAGAGTACATGGGTTCATCAGACAATGGTAGACATCAAAAGATTTTGGTGATATCTGGGTGCCAGTGGACACACTGAGGCTCATTGGAAAAAATAGCTTATTGTGGGGATATATAAAAGTGGGGCTGAGAAAGTTTTAAAATAAAATTGGAGTGATGTTGGTGTTATGCTTTCAGTGGAATCATAATGCTATAATTTCTATTTTGAATGTTTACCCCATGGTAGGTAGAATACTACCTACCATGTTATATGCAGTAACTAATTTAATTTAATCCTTAAAGCACCCCATAATTAAGCATTTTACGAACATTTTAGAACCAGAGAATCATGTCTCAAAAGAAGGATGTAATTGTCCAAACTGAACCTACTAAGTAAGTAATATAACTGGTATTTGAATACAGCTCTGTCTGATCCCAAGTCATACACTTGCCCTTCGATGCTGTGATGCTTAATTATGATTAAAATATTGGCCTAGACATTGTTTTCCTTACTCAATAGAAAGTCTTCATATATTATCAAGACATATAAACATATTTGGTAAATATATATATATATACTTTTTTCCCATTTGATTCAATTAATTATTTTTGGTAGATACAATTTTGGATTTTCTTTTATTTATATTTAACATCTTTACTGGAGTATAATTGTTTTACAATAGTGTGTTATTTTTTGCTTTATAACAAAGTGAATCACCTTTACATATACATATATCCCCATATCTCCTCCCTCTTGCATTTCCCTCCCATCCTCCCTATCCCACCTCTCTAGGTGGTCATAAAGCACCTAGCTGATCTCCTTGTACTATGCAGCTGCTTCTCACAAGCTATCTATTTTACATTTAATAGTGTATATATGTCAATTCTACTCTCTCACTTTGTCCCAGCTTACCCTTCTCCACTCTGTGTCCTGAAGTCCATTCTCTATGTCTTCATCTCTATTCCTGTCCTCCCCCTAGGTTCTTAAAAACCAATTTTTTAAAATAATTCCATATATATGTGTTAGCATATGGTATTTATTTTTCTCTTTCTGACTTACGTCACTCTGTATGACAGAATCTATGTCCATCCACCTCACTACAAATAACTCAATTTCATTTCTTTTTATGTCTAAATAATATTCCATTGTATATATGTGCCACGTTTTCTTTATCCATTCATCAATAGATATTTAGGTTGCTTCCATATCCTTGCTATTGTAAATAGTGCTGCAATGAACATTGTGGTACATGACTCTTTATATTATGGTATTCTCAGGGTATATGTCCAGTAGTGGGTTTGCTGGGTTGTATGATTGTTCCATTTTTAGTTTTTTACGGAACCTCCATACTGTTCTTCATAGTGACCGTATCAATTTACATTCCCACCAACAGTGCAAGAGGGTTCCCTTTTCTCCACACACTCTCCAGCATTTATTGTTTGTAGATTTTTTGATGATGGCCATTCTGACCGGTGTGAGGTGTTACCTCATTGTAGTTTTGATTTGCATTTTTCTAATGATTAATGATGTTGGACATCCTTTCATGTGTTTGTTGGTAATCTGTATATCGTCCTTGGAGAAATGTCTTTTTAGGTCTTCTGCCCATTTTTGGATTATGTTGTTTGTTTGTATGATATTGAGCTACATGAGCTGCTTGTATATTTTGGAGAGTAATCCTTTGTCAGTTGCTTCATTTGCAATTATGTTCTCCCATTCTGCGGTGGTCTTTTCATCTTGTTTATGGTTTCTTTGGCTGTGCAAAAGCTTTGAATTTTCATTAGGTTCCATTTGTTTATTTTTGTTTATATTTCCATTTCTCAAGGAGGTGGGTCAAAAAGGATCTTGTAGTGATTTATGTCATAGAGTGTTCTGGCATGTTTTCTTCTAAGAGTTTGATAGTGTCTGGTCTTACATTTAGGCTTTTAATCCATTTTGAGTTTATTTTTGTGTATGGTGTTAGGGAGTGTTCTAATTTCATTCTTTTACATGTAGACTGTCCCGTTTTCCCAGCACCACTTATTGAAGAGGATGTCTTTTCACCATTGTATATTCTTGCCTCCTTTATCAAAGAAGAGCAGACCATAGGTGCATGTGTTAATCTCTGGGCTTTCTATCCTGTTCCATTGATCTATATTTCTGTTTTTGTGCCAATACTATACTACCTTGATTACTGTAGCTTTGTAGTATAGTTTGAAGTCTGGGAGCCTGATTCCTCCAACTCTGATTTTCTTTCTCAAGATTGCTTTGTCTTTTGGGGGTCCTTCATATTTCCATACATATTGTGAAATTTTTTGTCCTATTTCTGTGAAAAATGCCATTGGCTGTGGATGGTAAATGGGAGTGTTTCCTTAATTTCACTTTCAGATTTTTCATCATTCGTGTATAGGAATGCAAGAGATTTCGGTAGATTAATTTTTTATCCCGCTACTTTACTTGTGTATGGTGTTAGGGAGTGTTCTAATTTCATTCTTTTACATGTAGACTGTCCCGTTTTCCCAGCACCACTTATTGAAGAGGATGTCTTTTCACCATTGTATATTCTTGCCTCCTTTATCAAAGAAGAGCAGACCATAGGTGCATGTGTTAATCTCTGGGCTTTCTATCCTGTTCCATTGATCTATATTTCTGTTTTTGTGCCAATACTATACTACCTTGATTACTGTAGCTTTGTAGTATAGTTTGAAGTCTGGGAGCCTGATTCCTCCAGCTCCTATTAATTTTTTATCCCGCTACTTTACCAAATTCATTGATTAACTTTAGTAGTTTTCTGGTGGCATCTTTAGGATTCTCTATGTATAGTATCAAGTCATCTGCAACAAATGACATCTTGACTTCTTCTTTTCCAATTTGGATTATTTTTATTTCCTTTTCTTCTCTGATTGCTGTGGCTAAAATTTCCAAAACTATGTTGAATAATAGTGGTGAGAGTGGGCAACCTTGCTTTTTCCTGACAGTGGAAATGTGTTCATTTTTTCACCATTGAGAACAATGTTGGCTGTGGGTTTGTCATATATGGTCTTTATTATGCTGAGATAAGTTCCCTCTATGCCTGCTTTCTGGAAGATTTTAACATAAATGGGTGTCGGATTTTGTCAAAAGCTTTTTCTGCATCTTTTGAGATGATCATATGGTTTTTCTCCTTCAATTTGTTAATATGGTGTATCACATTGATTGATTTCTGTATATTGAAGAATCCTTGCATTCCTGGGATAAACTCCAATAGATCATGGTGTATGATCCTTTTAATGTGCTTTTGGATTCTGTTTGCTAATATTTTGTTGAGGATTTTGCATATATAGTCATCAGTGATATTGGCTTGTAGTTTTCTTTCTTTGTGACATCTTTGTCTGGTTTGGGTATCAGGGTGATGGTGGCCTCATAGAATGAATTTTTGGAATGTTCCTCCTTCTGCTATATTTTGGAAGAGTTTGAGAAGGATATGTCTTAGCTATTCTCTTAATGTTTGATAAAATTTGCTTGTGAGGCCATCCTGTCCTGGGCTTTTCTTTTGTTGGAAGATTTTTTATCACAGTCTCAATTTCAGTGCTTGTGATTTGTCTGTTTATATTTTCTATTTATTCCTGGTTCAGTCTCGGAAGGCTCTGCTTTTCTAAGCGCTTGTCAATTTCTTCCAGGGTATCTGGTTTATTGGCATATAATTTCTTGTAGTAAGCTCTTATTATCCTTTGTATTTCTGCAGTGTCAGTTGTTAATTCTCCTTTTTCATTTCTAATTCTATTGATTTGTGTCTTCTCCCATTTTTTCTTGATGAGTCTGGCTAATGGCTTACCAATTTTGTTTATCTTCTCAAAGAACCACCATTTAGTTTTACTGATCTTTGCTATCATTTCCTTCATTTCTTTTTCATTTATTTCTGATTTGATATTTATGATTTCTTTCCTTCTGCTAAATTTGGGTTTTTGTTGGTTCTTCTTCCTCTAATTGCTTTAGGTGTAAAGTTAGTTTGTTTATTTGAGATGATTCTTGTTTATTAATGTAGGATTGTATTGCTAAAAACTTCCCTCTTAGAATTGCTTTTGCTGCACCCCATAGGTTTTGGGGTGTCATGGTTTCATTGTCATTTGTTTCTAGGTATTTTTTGATTTCCACTTTGATTTCTTCAGTGATATCTTGGTTATTAAGTAGTGTATTGTTTGGCTTCCATGTGTTTGTATATTTTCCAGGTTTGTCATGGAATTGATATCTAGTCTCATAGTGCTGTGGTCAGAAAAGATACTTGATACGATTTCAATTTTCTCAAATTTACCAAGGCTTGATTTGTGACCCAGGATATGATCTATCCTGGAGAATGTTCCATGAGCACTTGAGAAGAAAGTGTATTCTGTTGTTTTTGGATGGAATGTCTTATAAATATCAATTAAGTCCATCTTGTTTAATGTATCATTTAAAGCTTGTGTTTCCTTGTTTATTTTTGTTTTGGATGATCTGTCCATTGGTGAAAGTGGGGTGTTAAAGTCCCCTACTGTGATTTAATTACTATTAATTTCCCCTTTTATGGCTGTTGGTATTTGCCTTATGTATTGAGGTCCTCCTGTGTTGGGTGCATAAGTATTTACCCAATTTTGTTTATCTTCTCAAAGAACCACCATTTAGTTTTACTGATCTTTGCTATCATTTCCTTCATTTCTTTTTCATTTATTTCTGATTTGATATTTATGATTTCTTTCCTTCTGCTAAATTTGGGTTTTTGTTGGTTCTTCTTCCTCTAATTGCTTTAGGTGTAAAGTTAGTTTGTTTATTTGAGATGATTCTTGTTTATTAATGTAGGATTGTATTGCTAAAAACTTCCCTCTTAGAATTGCTTTTGCTGCACCCCATAGGTTTTGGGGTGTCATGGTTTCATTGTCATTTGTTTCTAGGTATTTTTTGATTTCCACTTTGATTTCTTCAGT
>NC_041226.1:28522985-28533986 GCF_002837175.3 Physeter macrocephalus | reverse complement strand
GTGTTGGGTGCATAAATATTTACAATTGTTATATCTTCCTCTAGGAATGATCCCTTGATCATTATGTAGTGTCCTTCTTTGTCTCTTGCAATAGTGTTTGTTTTAAAGAATATTTTGCCTGATATGAGAATTGCTACTCCAGCTTTGTCTTGATTTCCATTTGCATGGAAACCACTTTCAGTCTGTATGTGTCACTAGGTCTGAAGTGGGTCTCTTGTAGACACCATATATACAGGTCTTGTTTTTGCATCCATTTAATCAGTCTATATCTTTTGGTTGGAGCATTTAATCAATTTACATTTTAGGTAGTTATCAATATGCATGTTCCTATTACCATTTTCTTAATTGTTTTGTTTTTGTTGTTGTAGGTCTTTTTCTTCTCTTTTGTTTCCTGCCTAGAGAAGTTCCTTTAGCATTTCTTGTAAAGCTGGTTGGTGGTGCTGAATTCCTTAGCTTTTGCTTGTCTGTAAAGTTTTTAATTTCTCTGTCAAGTCTGCTTGAGATCCTTGCTTGGTAGAGTAATACTGGAGGTAGGTTTTTCCCTTTCATCACTTTAAATATGTCCTGCCATTCCTTTCTGGCTTGCCAAAAATCTGCTGTAAGATCAGCTGTTAACCTTATGGGGATTCTCTTGTATGGTGTTTGTTGCCTCCCACTTGCTACTTTCAATATTTATTATTTGTATGTAATTTTTGATAGTTTTATTAATATTTGTCTTGGAGTGTTTCTCCTTGGATTTATCCTGTGTGGGACTCTCTGCTCATCCTGGACTTGACTATTTCCCTTCTCATATTAGGGAAATTTTCAACTATAATCTCTTCAAATATTTTCTCAGTCCCTTTTTTTCTCTCTTCTTCTTCTGGGACCCCTATAATTCGTATGTTGGTGTGTTTAATGTTGTCCTAGAGGTGTCTGAGACTGTCCTCAATTCTTTTCAATCTTTTTTCTTTATTCTGCTCTGAGGTAGTTATTTCCACTATTTTATCTTCCAAGTCACTTATCAGTTATTCTGCCTCAGTTATTCTGCAATTGATTCATTTTCGAGAATTTTTAATTTCATTTATTGTGTTGTTCATCATTGTTTGTTTGCTCTTTAGTTCTTCTAGGTCCATGTTAAAAATTACTTGTATTTTCTCCATTGTATTTCCAAGATTTTAGATCATATTTACTATTATTTGTCTAAATTTTCTTTCAGGTAGACCGTCTATTTCCTCTTCATTTGTTTGGTCTAGTGGTTTTTAACCTTTCTCCTTCATCTGCTGTGTATTTCTCTGTCTTCTCATTTTGCTTACCTTACTCTGTTTGGGGTTTCCTTTTTGCAAGCACAGGTTCGTATTTCCCATTGTTTTTGGTGTCTGCTCTCAGTAGGTAAGGTTAGTTCATTGTGTTGTGTAGGCTTCCTGGTGGAGGGGACTGGTGCCTGTGTTCTGGTGGATGAGACTGGATCTTGTCTCTCTGGTGGGCATAACAGTTTCTGGTGGGTTTTTTTGGGTGTCTGTGAACTTACCATGATTTTCGGCAGCCTCTCTGCTACTGGGTGGTATTGTGTTTCTGTCTTGCTTGTTGTTTGGCATAGGGTGTCCAGCACTGTAGATTGCTGGCAATAGAGTGGAGCTAGATCTTAGCGTTGAGATGGATATCTCTGGGAGAACTTTCGCCATTTGATATTACATGGGGCCAGGAGGTGGACAAATGTCCTGAACTTGTCTCTCCCACCTCAGAGGCTGAGGCCTGACACCCTGCTCATTTGTCTTAAGGAAAGACAACTTTGTCTTCCTCCAGAAAAGCTGAAAAGTAGCTGTCCCTCAACCTGGACTATAACTGGTTGCTGTAGATGCCTTTACTTTCCCTTCTGTTGTCTGGAGAAGAACTGAGAGTGTATATTTATTTTATTTTATTTTTTGAAGTATAGTTGATTTTCAATGTTGTTTTAATTTCTTCTGTACAGCAAAGAGATTCAGTGATACATATAAATTATTTTTTTATATTCGTTTCCATTATGATTTATCATAGGATGTTGACCATCGTTTTCTGTGCTATACAGTATGAATTATTGTTTATCCATTCTATATATAATAGCTTACAACTGCTAACCCCAACCTCCCCCTTCATCCCTCCCTCAAACCCTCCACCTTGGCAACCATAAGTCTGTTCTCTGTGCCAATGAAGCTTTATATTTTTAAAGAACTCCATCTGATATCAGAGAGTGTACTGGATTGCTAACAATTCACCTGCCACACTTTAAGAATAACTGACTGGAATTACTGAGTAACTGGTGAAAATAATTCTCAAAACTACCATAATAAACAAGGCAAAATTTTCTCCTAGTATGCTCAAGAGCTTAATACTTTTAATGCCTGCTTTCTAGCATTTAATATAAATAACAGGGAGTTTATTTTTTAACTCTTCTCTACTTCAGTAGAGTCTCTTTTAAATTCTATATTAATTTACTGATTCTTCTATCTGTATTTGCTTGTCTTACCCAATATCTTCCTTTACTTTCTTTTTGTACATTTACCCTTTAATTTACTTCCCCTTCTTTCACAAAATATCTTTTCTCATATTTCCTGTCACAAATTCATTTTTAACTTGTTATAGAAGTTTCCTCACAGTCCCATAAATATTCAGGTTAATATGAATTCCCTTTCTCTTTTCACAAAGGTATATAGATTATTTAGAGGTCTAAACTGCTCTTGTCATTATTTTTCTGGCAAGGGCCGATCTCTGTTACTTCAGACCTACTGACAACTTTTGTTGCTGGATCCTAAGAAAAATCCACGACTCATCTTTTGAACTTTTTCCATATTTATTTTGAGGATTCCAACAAAGCAGAAAGATTCGTAAGTAGTCTGCTTCTCACCAGAATCTTTAAGACTGTTCCATTTCTCATAGATATATTAAAGGAAATTCTTTAAAATCCATTAGAGAGCTCATGATTTCAAATCAGATAGCATGATTTTAACAGCCCCGGTACAATTTAATCAGCATAATTTGTTGAAGTCTTTCCCAAATATATGCTAAAAAAAGTTTTTCCAAAGCTCTCTCATTCAGTAAAGACTTATTAATTTTGAAATAAACTTGATTTCACTGCTAAATATATTTTAGGGTTTTATCACAGATCAATTTAGGCAATTATATTCTGTAAGACATTACAATGAATAATGAACACTATATTGCATGTTTTCTTTACTCACAATGGTGATTATTAATATAAGAATTTAAATTTGATGGTATACCCTACAGAGCTTATATCCAGATTAAAGATTCCAGATTTCTTTTTTTTATTTTTTTAACACACTGTTTATTTTCCATCAATTTATTTTCATTTCCTGTTGAGTCTGTGGGAGAACAGTTTAAGACCCCTCAGTGGTGGTCCCTACCCATTCAGTGGCCTGAGCAGTACCCGTGTAGCCCAGTCCTGGGGGGAGGACCTATGCCCACAGACCAGACTGTGACCTCGGGTGAGTAGTAGTAAACTTGGCAACTGGAACAGCACACTCACCCTGACACTCTTCCTTGGGCACAACTTTTCCAGCAGTGGCCTGGAAAACTATTCATAATCTTCAGGGTCTCTGCAGAGGCAGAGATCAGGCCAGGCCTCCTAGGATGGTTCACGGGAGAGGGTGTCACGCATGTACAGAACATCCAGGGCTGGTATCTACCACCTAAGACCTGCTGAGCAAGCTCTCCTGTTGTTGCCTGGATGGCAATTCCACCCAGCACAGAGGAGACACAGAGCAGTGGTGGCAGGTTGACACAGGATGCCTCTGGGAGAGGCTGGTGTGCAGCCCTGAGATCTGTAACAACCAGAAGTCTCAACTCCTGGAAGGAAGCCTGGACCCAGTTAGTGAAGTTCCAGGAACAAAGCGGCAACAATAGTAGTGGCTCCAGTGGCAGCAGAATCTTCACCTCAGCTCACTGGCCATTATTCCTGGACAACAGGATGCTGACATCACCCAGGTTTTCAATGGTAACAGTGGCATGAGCTGATAACAGAAGCTTCACCCAAGTGCTCTTCAGATATATGATGTAGTTGCTATCTCTTTTCCTTTTGTAGATGGGCTGTTCCCTTGTGAAGTCAAAGTTGATGCCACCCAAGTGGGTTCCTGCTGTGAAGAATTTGAGGATGTCTTCCTCCTACATTTTCAGGACACCAAGGGCCCCAGACAGTGTGAAAGTTTCCCTTTAATTTAGGACAGAAACCCAGAACAACACTGTATGGATCCCTCTTGGGAGAACAGAAAAAGCCTAGGTTTCTTAATTAAATTTTTAAAAGACTATGATATCAGTGATCATTAAAACATAACTCTTGTTTATTTTAAAATAGCTATTAGAATTATTAATTTGGAAATGGAAAGGGCATTACATGTGATCTTGGCCAGATCTTTATACATGATGAAACTAAAGCACAGATATGAAGGGACGCAAGAAAGGAAATAGATATTTTTTGGATGAACTCTGAAAATCTACATTACTGTTTTCACACAGAACTCAGTGTATTGCTATTTCTCCTTATCTTTATGTTCTTTAGTCTGTTTAAAACCAAAATCAAGTGTATTTGTAATTGTAAAGTGTTAAGTGATCCATTAGTGATCATTATATAGAGCTTTGCAATAATTTCTTAAGAAAGAATAGTAAATAATTAGTATGATTTTAGATTGTTTTCCAGATACAGATTTCTTAAATTGATTACCCTAAGTATTTTAAATTACAAAAAACCTATGTCCTCTAGAAGATTTATTTCTAAAATAACTTTGATGATAGTTGCCTTCTATTCTACATTTTTTTTTCTATTTTCTTCTTTTCAATTATTTAATGGATGGTGTTTGTTTGTTGCTATATAAATACAGCCAATGAATACCTGCCCTTTACCTTATGATGGTAGTCTGAGAATCTCTGGAAATGTGATGCTAGCACAAGTGAACTAATGGGTGGATTATGATAGATACTCTTTGTGATGAATACTGAAGAGGGCATGCAGAAGAAAAGTAAATCTAAAATCTAGTGCAGATTGAATAATATTTATAAGTACACTTACATGTGTAGGTAATTTATATTTATATATATCTATTTGCTGTCTTTATTGGGAGAGTTAGAAATGCCTCTTGCTAATAAGAACCTGCTGTATAAAAAACAAATAAAATAAAATTCAAAAATTAAATAAAAAAAGAAATGCCTCTTCCTTCATTATGGGATACATGGGCCTGGGCATTTAAGATGCTCTCTAAATATTATATGAGTAAGGAGAGAATGGGAAATTCTGATATTTATTTATTAGTTTTTGCTTTAATTTAAATTTATATCTGTCAATATTTAATCATGACCATATTTTAAAATAAGCCTAAATTAGTGTGTTTTTTTCTTTTTCACGTTAAAAAATGAAAATAGCATCTTTATAAAATAATCACAAAATGTTGTGCAATCAAGTTTTGAAAAAAATAACTTGATTTTAATAATAATGATATTAATAACACTTACAGGACCTTTGTAGTATGTAAGGAAGTATGTTACAATAAATGAATAAGCTTACTTAAATCTCAAAATAACATTGTTATTTATCCACTATTATCAACTCCATTTTACAGATGAGGAAACTGAGGTTAGTACAGTAATTTCTCTAAATTTAGATATTGTGAAAAAGCTGGAATTGAGATTATAATCCAGGAGTCTGACTCAGGTCCATGATATGGCCTCCATGAAGTGGTAATAATGTAGACATTATTTTATTCATTTTAATTCTGTGAAAGTCATGATTTCTTTGATGAGCATGTATTATTTTGAAATTGATGGAAAAAATCAGCAGTGATATAGTCAAAAATTTTCCAGGGAATGAATAAAAATGAACTTTGCTCAATAGTTTATAGAAATCCAGATATTTCAATTCAAATTGAACATGTGTATTGAACAGATGGCACTGTGAAACTGTTTTATTTCTTTTGCTAAACTGCCCTGAGTTTGAAGAAATGATAGATTTTAAAGAATTTTATACAGTTAGTGCCAGAAAATAGCTTCTCAACATCAAAAGTGGTTAGTAATTATGGAATACACTTTATTTTTTGTTTATGTTTTGGAGTGCAGATCTCAAGAAGTGTCGCAATTACAAAGTATCTGTGATCTTTCAAGTGTTAATTTCCTAAGGTGCCAAAAATAAACTAGGTCCACTAAAACTCACTGTAAAATAGGAATTTCAGGAACAAATAGATGTGTTCCTCAGACCATAACCAATATACAAAAACTACAATTCATGCTTGGGTCCATGGTTCTGTAACTTCTTTATGAAATTTTCTCTTTTATGTAATTTCTGAAAATGAAGCTAAGCACTACTAGCAATGATGTAAAACTGGTTATATGACTGAGATTTATTTAGATATGATTCACTTCTTTATTCTTAAGATTATTTCAGGACATTAGGGTATTTGTTGAGTTGATCAGAGATGATCAGTGACTAGTACCTTGCCAAGACTCTGGACTCAAAGAAGGAAGTTCACAAAATGTTCATGAAAATACAAGGACATAAAAATAATACATGGTATACACAGATGCTAGACATATGATGTGAAATCCATAATTGAAATAGCAAGTAATGGTAATCTGATTGTGTTTTTTATCTTACCAGCCAAACACACACATCTTATATAATAAAACATCTGAAAATAAAATGACAAATACATTTTGGCTAAATAGCTGTGCTTAAAGTATAATTCAATTTGATAGAGACACTCTGAATACAAGCCTTAAGGAGCTATAATATGTGTTGATTATTTTAAATATGTTAAATGAAAAAAACAACAAAAAATGACTCTAACAGGAGTGTTAGGATAAACTGAGATGTAAACGTTGAACTATGTACTAAAAGGCTTTGGGAGAAAAGAACTAAAATGGAGTCTGGGAGGGAGATAGAGAAATAAAGAAGCAAAGAGAGAAAGTAAAAGAGGGGTCAGGAGTAAAGGTGTGCATGTGTGTTTGAAAAAGTAGGGCACACATCCTGCATTTCTTCATACCAGCCCATTGTTCTTTCCCAAAACATTTTCTTGCCCAATTTATATTCTCTCTGAAAAATAAATCTTGTTAGCATGGTATTACTGTTAACAAGTGCTCCAGGCACCTTACAGAAAATACTACCACATTAAAATCTCAGGAAGGAAGCCCATTTCTTATCCTCCAATAACTCTACCCATTCTCGTATACATTCCTAACTGGTAGTTTACATTTTAATTTTAATATGTAAAAAACTTTGCTTTACTCCAACATTCCTGAAGATCTGTTATAGGGAAGCAAGGTTTAAATTACATGCATTTGATGGGAACTCAGGCCCAATGGATTTGGAAGCAGAATAGTAAGAAAAAAGAGTGGGTGTCAGAAAGGCAAGAATGCAGAAGAGACAATTATGCAATTTTTAATGACCTGGGGATAGGCCTTCATTAAATAACATAATGTCAAATAAAGTGAAAACATGAGTAGGTGCTTGTGCTTCACTCACTTTTGTTTAATGAAGATGTTATACACTAGTTCACATTTCTCAACTCCAAAATGTTTGCTTTTTTCCTGGATTTTTATCCTAGGAAAATGATGAGGCAAGCTAAGTGTACCAGGTTATCAGAATACAAAAGATAAAATGTTTTATATAAATACATAAAACTGTAGCCATAAAGCAGTAAAATGGTATTTTGTGAGTCCTTGCTTTGGCAAAGGAAGCATTCTTAAGAGTAGGGGAAAACATTGTATTATCATATTTTAAAACAATAAACCAAATAGTAACCATGGAGTGAGAATTCTTTAAATAAAAACTGCATGTTCTGGGGGAGGAGTCAAGATGGTGGTGTGGTAAGACGTGGAGTTAGCATCTCCCCACAACTAGGGCACCTGTCAGCAGCTGGTGTGGGACTCTGACACCCAAGGAGACGGGAGGAACCCCAGAGTGAACTGGTAGGACATAGAGGGACTGTGGGGGTAGGAGTAGTGGAGGCCAGACAATGTTGGTGCCCCTGAGTCCAGGGAGAACAGGAGAGGCAGGTGGGGGGGACTTTCTGGGAAGAGGAAGAGCAGGAGAGGAGTGGAGGGAGATTGCCCCACCCAATCGGGCCCAGGGAGCCTGCTGAGCTCCCAGGACATTCCCCTGCCCTCCAAAGCCCTCTCCAGACTGTGTGGGCCCTGCGGGACATAGGAGGAAGCTGAGGGGAGAACAGGAGAGGCAGGTGGGAGGGGCCCTGAGAGAGGAGCAGGAGAGGAGTGGAAGGGTGATTGCCACGCCCACTCAGCACAGGAAGCCTGCTGAGCTCCCAGGTTGATCCCCTGCCCTCTAAGCCCCCTCCAGGGTGTGTGGGTCCTTGGGGGCATAGGAGGGAGGCTGGGGAGATAAGGAAAGGCAGGCAGGAGGATCTAGGCAGACCCTAGATCAGAGGAGCAGAAGAGTAGAGGAGGGCGCTTGCCCTGCCCACTTGAGCCCAGGAAGTCTGCTGGGCTCCCAGGTAAGGAACCCTGTCTTCTGAGACAAGGGGTGGGGGGCATGCCTGGGCCCCTTCTGTTCCTTGAGCCTAATTCCCACCCCCATCAGCTCCCAGGGCCTTTTCCAGCCCTGTGAGTCCTGAGCATTGGCCCCACTCACTGCCAAAACCTTACCCTTGTTTACGCCCTGCTCTCCACAGCCAAGGCCTCTCCTGAAACCTTTTTCTTTTTCTTTTCCCTCCTCCTCTTTTTTTCCTATTGTGGTACTGATATACCTTCTGGTTGTTGATTCATCTATATTTTTATTTTTATATTCTTTCTAACATATCTGTTAGTTTCCTAGTATAATTTTATTTTTTTACTTTACTTTTTTTCTTTTTTTTTTTTTTTTTGCCATCCCACATGGTTTGTGAGATCTTGATTAGGGAGCCCGGGGTCAGGCCAAAGCTCCTGCAGTGGGAGCTCTGAGTCCAAACCACTGGACTAAAAGAGAACCTAAGACCCAAGGGAATATTCATTGGAGTGAACATTCATTGGAGTTTTTCATCTCAGCACTGAGATCCAACTCTACCCAATAGCCTACAAACGTCAATGTTGGAAGCCTCAGTCCAAATAACCAGTAAAACAGGAACACAATCTCGCTCATTAAAAAATAATAATAATAAGATGGCAAAAATATATGTCAGAGATGAAGGAGCAAGGTAAAAACCTACAAGACCAAATAAATGAAGAGGAAATAGGCAATCTACCTGAAAAAGAATTTGGAGTAATGATAGGAAAGATGATCCAGAATCTCAGAAAGAGAATGGAAGCACAGATTGAGAAAATACAAAAAATGTTTAACAAAGATCTAGAAGAACTAAAGAACAAACAAACGAAGATAAACAACACAATAACTGACATGAAAAATACACTAAATGGAATCAAAAACAATAACGGAGGCAGAAGAATGAATAAATGAGCTGGAAGACAAAATGGTGGAAATTACTGTCAAGGAGCAAAATAAAGAAAAACGAATTGAAGACAATCTCAGAGACCTCTGGGACAACACTAAATGCACTAACATTCGAACTATAGGGGTCCCAGAAGAAGAGAAAACAAAAGGTCTGTGAAAATATTTGAAGAGATTATAGTTGAAAACTTCCCTAACATGGGAAAGGAAATAGTCACCCAAGTCCAAGAAGCACAGAGTCCCATACAGGATAAACCCTAGGAAACACACACCAAGACACATATTAATCAAACTAACAAAAATTAAATTCAAAGAAAAAATATTCAAAGCAGCAAGGGAAAAACAAAAAAAATAACATACAAAGGAATCCCCATAAGGTTATCAGCTGATTTTTCAGTGGAAAGTCTGCAGGCCAGAAGGGAGTGGCAGGATTATACTTAAAGTGATGAAAGAGAAAAACCTACAACCAAGATCACTCTACACAGCAAGGATCACATTCAAATTCGATGGAGAAGTCAAAAGCTTTTTGACAAACAAAAGCTAAGAGAATTCAGCACCACCAAATCAGCTTTACAACAAATGCTAAAGAAACTTCTCTAAGCAGGAAACACTAGAAGAAAAAGACCCCAAAAAACAAACCCAAAACAATTAAGAAATTGGTAATAGGAACATACATATCAATAATAACCTTGAATGTAAATGGATTAAATGCCCCAGCCAAAAGACACAGACTGGCTGAATGGATAGAAAAACAAGACCCATATATATGCTGTCTATAAGAGACCCACTTCAGACCTAGGGAAACATATAGAATGTGAAGGGATGGAAAAAGGTATTCCATGCAAATGGAAATCAAAAGAAAGCTGGAGTAGCAATACTCGTATCAGATAAAATGGACTTTAAAATAAAGACTGTTACAAGAGATTAAGAGGGACACTACAAATGATCAAAGGATCAATCCAAGCGAAAGATATAACAATTATAAATGTTTATGCACCCAACACAGGAGCACCTCAATACATAAGGCAAATACTAACAACCATGAAATTAACAGTAACACAATAATAGTAGGCAACTTTAAGACCCCACTTACACCAATGGACAGATCATCCAAACAGAAAATAGATAAGGAAACACAATCTTTAAATGACACAATAGACTGAATAAATCTAATTGATATTTATAGAGCATTCCACCCAAAAGTGGCAGAATACACTTTCTTCTCAAGAGCACATGAAACATTCGCCAGGAGAAATCACACTGTGGGTAAAAAATCAAGCCTCGAAAACTTTAAGAAAATTGAAATCGTATCAAGTATCTTTTCTGATCACAACACTATGAGATTGGAAATCAATTACAGGAAAAAAAACTTTTAAAAACACAAATACATGGAGACTAAACAGTGCACTACTAAATAACAAAGAGATCACCGAAGAAATCAAAGAAATCAAAAATCAGAGAGAAATCAAAGATCACAAAGAAATCAAAGAACACAAAGAAATCAAAGAACAAATTTAAAAAAAGCATAGAAACAAATGACAAAGAAAACACAATGACCCAAAACCTATGGGACATAGCAAAAGCAGTTCTAAGAGGGAAGTTTA
>NC_041226.1:28513118-28518146 GCF_002837175.3 Physeter macrocephalus | reverse complement strand
TTCCCCCGTTGTTTTTTTTTTTTTCTTTTCCCGCCTCTTTTTTTACTATTGTAGTACTGATATACCTTCTGGTTGTTGATTCATCTATATTTTTATTTTTATATTCTTTCTAACATATCTGTTAGTTTCCTAGTATAATTTTATTTTTTTACTTTACTTTTTTTCTTTTTTTTTTTTTTTTTGCCATCCCACATGGTTTGTGAGATCTTGATTAGGGAGCCCGGGGTCAGGCCAAAGCTCCTGCAGTGGGAGCTCTGAGTCCAAACCACTGGACTAAAAGAGAACCTAAGACCCAAGGGAATATTCATTGGAGTGAACATTCATTGGAGTTTTTCATCTCAGCACTGAGATCCAACTCTACCCAATAGCCTACAAACGTCAATGTTGGAAGCCTCAGTCCAAATAACCAGTAAAACAGGAACACAATCTCGCTCATTAAAAAAAAATAATAATAAGATGGCAAAAATATATGTCAGAGATGAAGGAGCAAGGTAAAAACCTACAAGACCAAATAAATGAAGAGGAAATAGGCAATCTACCTGAAAAAGAATTTGGAGTAATGATAGGAAAGATGATCCAGAATCTCAGAAAGAGAATGGAAGCACAGATTGAGAAAATACAAAAAATGTTTAACAAAGATCTAGAAGAACTAAAGAACAAACAAACGAAGATAAACAACACAATAACTGACATGAAAAATACACTAAATGGAATCAAAAACAATAACGGAGGCAGAAGAATGAATAAATGAGCTGGAAGACAAAATGGTGGAAATTACTGTCAAGGAGCAAAATAAAGAAAAACGAATTGAAGACAATCTCAGAGACCTCTGGGACAACACTAAATGCACTAACATTCGAACTATAGGGGTCCCAGAAGAAGAGAAAACAAAAGGTCTGTGAAAATATTTGAAGAGATTATAGTTGAAAACTTCCCTAACATGGGAAAGGAAATAGTCACCCAAGTCCAAGAAGCACAGAGTCCCATACAGGATAAACCCTAGGAAACACACACCAAGACACATATTAATCAAACTAACAAAAATTAAATTCAAAGAAAAAATATTCAAAGCAGCAAGGGAAAAACAAAAAAAATAACATACAAAGGAATCCCCATAAGGTTATCAGCTGATTTTTCAGTGGAAAGTCTGCAGGCCAGAAGGGAGTGGCAGGATTATACTTAAAGTGATGAAAGAGAAAAACCTACAACCAAGATCACTCTACACAGCAAGGATCACATTCAAATTCGATGGAGAAGTCAAAAGCTTTTTGACAAACAAAAGCTAAGAGAATTCAGCACCACCAAATCAGCTTTACAACAAATGCTAAAGAAACTTCTCTAAGCAGGAAACACTAGAAGAAAAAGACCCCAAAAAACAAACCCAAAACAATTAAGAAATTGGTAATAGGAACATACATATCAATAATAACCTTGAATGTAAATGGATTAAATGCCCCAGCCAAAAGACACAGACTGGCTGAATGGATAGAAAAACAAGACCCATATATATGCTGTCTATAAGAGACCCACTTCAGACCTAGGGAAACATATAGAATGTGAAGGGATGGAAAAAGGTATTCCATGCAAATGGAAATCAAAAGAAAGCTGGAGTAGCAATACTCGTATCAGATAAAATGGACTTTAAAATAAAGACTGTTACAAGAGATTAAGAGGGACACTACAAATGATCAAAGGATCAATCCAAGCGAAAGATATAACAATTATAAATGTTTATGCACCCAACACAGGAGCACCTCAATACATAAGGCAAATACTAACAACCATGAAATTAACAGTAACACAATAATAGTAGGCAACTTTAAGACCCCACTTACACCAATGGACAGATCATCCAAACAGAAAATAGATAAGGAAACACAATCTTTAAATGACACAATAGACTGAATAAATCTAATTGATATTTATAGAGCATTCCACCCAAAAGTGGCAGAATACACTTTCTTCTCAAGAGCACATGAAACATTCGCCAGGAGAAATCACACTGTGGGTAAAAAATCAAGCCTCGAAAACTTTAAGAAAATTGAAATCGTATCAAGTATCTTTTCTGATCACAACACTATGAGATTGGAAATCAATTACAGGAAAAAAAACTTTTAAAAACACAAATACATGGAGACTAAACAGTGCACTACTAAATAACAAAGAGATCACCGAAGAAATCAAAGAAATCAAAAATCAGAGAGAAATCAAAGATCACAAAGAAATCAAAGAACACAAAGAAATCAAAGAACAAATTTAAAAAAAGCATAGAAACAAATGACAAAGAAAACACAATGACCCAAAACCTATGGGACATAGCAAAAGCAGTTCTAAGAGGGAAGTTTATAGCAATTCAAGCTCACCTCACTAAACAAGGAAAATCTCAAATAAACAATCTAACGTTACACTTAAAACAACTAGAGAGAGGAGGAGCTTCAAGATGGCTGAAGAGTAAGAGGTGGAGATCACCTTCCTCCCCACAAATATATCAGAAATACATCTACACATGGAACAACTCCTACAGAACACCAACTGAACACTGGCAGAAGACCTCAGACCTCCCAAAAGGCAAGAAACTCCCCACGTACCTGGGTAAGGCAAAAGAAAAAAGAAAAAACAGAGACAAAGTATAGGGACGGAATCTGCACCAGTGGGAGGGAGCTGTGAAGGAGGAAAGGTTTCCACACAGTAGGAAGCTCCTTCGCAGGCAGAGACTGTGGGTGCCAGAGGGGGAAGCTTCAGAGCCATGGAAGAGAGTGCAGTAACAGATGCGGAGGGCAAAGCGGAGAGATTCCCACAGAGGATCGGTGCCAACCAGCACTCACCAGCACGAGAGGCTTCTCTGCTCACCCGCCAGGGAGGGTGGGGGCTGGGAGCTGAGGTTCGGGCTTCAGTTGGATCGCAGGGAGAGGACTAGGGTTGGCGGCCTGAACACATCCTGAAGGGGCTAGTGCACCATGGCTAGCCGGGAGGGAGTCTGGGAAAAGTCTGGAGCTGCCAAAGAGGCAAGAGACTTTTTCTTCCCTCTTTGCTTCCTGGTGCGCAAGGAGAAGGGTTTAACCGCACCGCTTAAAGGAGCTCCAGAGACCGGTGGGGAGCTGTAGAAGACACAGGAGACTTTTTCTTGCCTCTTTATTTGCTGGTGCGTGAGGAGAGGGGATTAAGCGCGCCGCATAAAGGAGTTCCAGAGACGGACGCGGAGCTGCCAAAGAGACAAGAGACTTTTTCTTGCCTCTTTGTTTCCTGGTGCGAGCGGAGAGGGGATTAAGCGCAATGCGAAAAGGAACTCCAGAAACGGGCACAAGCCGCGGCTGTCAGCGCGGACACCAGAGACGGGGGTGGGACACTAAGGCTGCAGCTGCGGCCACCGAGGTCTGTGTGCGAGCACAGGTCACTCACCACACCTCCCCTCCCGAGAGCCTGTGCAGCCCACCACTGCCGGGGTCCAAGGATCCAGGGACAGCTTCCCCTGGAGAATGCGCACTGCGCCTTGGGCTGGTGCAACGTCACGCCAGCCTCTGCCACCGCAGGCTCATCCCGCATCCATGCCTCTCCCTCCCCCTGGCCTGAGCCAGAGCCCCCAAATCAGCTGCTCCTTTAACCCCATCCTGCCTGAGCAAAGAGCATTCACCCTCAGACAACCTACGAGCAGAGGCGGGGCCAAATCCAAAGCTGAACCCCAGGAGCTGTGCGAACAAATAGGAGAGGGGGAAGTCTCTCCCAGCAGACTCAGAAGCAGTGGATTAAAGCATGACAATCAACTTGAGGTGCCCTGCATCTGTGGAATACATGAACAGACAGCGAATCATCCCAAGTTGAGGAGGTGGACTTTGAGAGCAAGATATATTATTATTTTCCCCTTTTTCTCTTTTTGTGAGTGTGTATGTGTGTTCTGCTGTGTGAGATTTTGTCAGTATAGCTTAGCTTTCACAATTTGTCCTAGGGTTCTGACCAACCTGTTTTTTTGTTTTTTTTTTTGTTTGTTTGTTTTTTTAATAAAATTTTTCTTCTTAATAATTATTTTTTATTTTAATAACTTAATTTTATCCTACTTTATTTTATCTTCTTCCTTTCTTCCTTTCTTCCTATCTTTCTTCCTTCCTATTTTTCTCCCTTTTATTTTGAGCAGTGTGGATTAAAAGCTATTGGCGCTCCAGCCAGGTGTCAGGGCTGTGTCTCTGAGGTGGGAGAAACAACTTCCGGACACTGGTCCACAAGAGACCTCCCAGCTGCATGTAACATCAAACGGCGAAAACCTCCCAGAGATCTCCATCTCAGCACCAAGACCGAGCTTCACTCAATGACCCACAGGCTACAGTGCAGGACACCCTATGCCAAACAACTAGAAAGACAGGAACACAGCCCCGTCCATTAGCAGAGAGGCTGCCTAAAATCATAATAAGGCTACCAACATCCCAAAACACACCACCAGACGTGGATCTGCTCAGAAGAAAGACAAGATCCAGCCTCATTCACCAGAACATAGGCACTAGTCCCCCCAACCAGGAAACCTACTCAACCCACTGAACCAACCTTAGCCACTGGGGACAGACACCAAAAACAATGGGAACTATGAACCTGCAGCCTGCAAAAAGGAGATCCAAAACACAGTAAGCAAAATGAAAAGACAGAAAAACACACAGCAGATGAAGGAGCAAGGTAAATACCCACCAGATCTAACAAATGAAGAGGAAATAGGCAGTCTACGTGAAAAAGAATTCAGAATAATGAGAGTAAAGATGATCCAAAATCTTGGAAATAGAATAGACAAATTGCAAGAAACATTTAACAAGGACCTAGAAGAAATAAAGAGGAAGCAAGCAACGATGAGCAACACAATAACTGAAATTAAAAATACTCTAGATGGGATCAATAGCTGAATAACTGAGGCAGAGGAATGGATAAGAGACCTTGAAGATAAAATAGTGGAAATATCTACTGCAGAGCAGAATAAAGAAAAAAAGAATGAAAAGAACTGAGTACAGTCTCAGAGACCTCTGGGACAACATTAAATGCACCAACATTCAA
>NC_041226.1:28512649-28513002 GCF_002837175.3 Physeter macrocephalus | reverse complement strand
AAGTCCAGGAAGCACAGAGAGTCCCATACAGGATAAATCCAAGGAGAAACACGCCAAGACACATATTAATCAAACTAAAAAAATTTAAATACAAAGAAAACATATTAAAAGCAGCAAGAGAAAAACAACAAATAACACACAAGGGAATCCCCATAAGGTTAACAGCTGATCTTTCAGCAGAAACTCTGCAAGCAAGAAGGGAGTGGCAGGACATATTTAAAGTGATGAGGGAGAAAAACCTGCAACCAAGATTAGTCTATCCAGCAAGGATCTCATTCAGATTTGATGGAGAAATTAAAACCTTTACAAACAAGCAAAAGCTGAGAGAGTTCAGCACCACCAAACCAGCTTTA
>NC_041226.1:28511419-28512387 GCF_002837175.3 Physeter macrocephalus | reverse complement strand
AGAGACCCACTTCAGACCTAGGGACACATACAGACTGAAAGTGAAGGGATGGAAAAAGATATTCCATGCAAATGGAAATCAGAAGAAAGCTGGAGGAGCAATACTCATATCAGACAAAATAGACTTTAAAATAAAAACTATTACAAGAGACAAAGAAGGACACTGAATAATAATCAAGGGATCGATCCATGAAGAAGATATAACAACTGTAAATATTTATGCACCCAACATATGAGCACCTCAATACATAAGGCAAATACTAACAGCCATAAAAGGGGAAATCAACAGTAACACAATCATACTAGGGGACTTTAACACCCCACTTTCACCAATGGACAGATCATCCAAAATGCAATTAAATAAGGAAACACAAGCTTTAAATGATACATTACACAAGATGGACTTAATGGATATTTATAGGACATTCCATCCAAAAACAACAGAATGCACAATTTTCTCAAGTGCTTATGGAATATTCTCCAGGAGAGATCATATCTTGGGTCACAAATCTAGCCTTGGTAAATTTGAGAAAATTGAAATCGTATCAAGTATTTTTTCCGACCACAATGCTATGAGACTAGATATCAATTACAGGAAAAGGTCTGTAAAAAAAAACAAACACAGGGAGACTAAACAATACAGTACTTAATAACGAAGTGATTACTGAAGAAATCAAAGAGGAAATCAAAAAATACTTAGAAACAAATGACAATGGAGACACGATGCCCCAAAACCTATGGGATGCAGCAAAAGCAGTTCTAAGAGGGAAGTTTATAGCAATACAATCCTACCTTAAGAAACAGGAAGCATCTTGAATAAACAACCTAACTTTGCACCTAAAGCAATTAGAGAAAGAAGAAGAACAACAACAAAAAAAAACAAATTTAGCAGAAGGAAAGAAATCTTAAAGATCAGATCAGAAATAAATGAAAGAGAAATGAAGGAAACAATAGCAAAGATCAATAAAA
>NC_041226.1:28495143-28508697 GCF_002837175.3 Physeter macrocephalus | reverse complement strand
GTATGCTAACACATATATATGGAATCTAAGAAAAAATAATGTCATGAAGAGACTATGGGTAGGATGGGAATAAAACACAGACCTACTAGAGCATGGACTTGAGGATATGGGGAGGGGGAAGGGTAAGCTGTGACTAAGTGAGAGAGTGGCATGGACATATATATACTACCAAATGTAAAATACATTGCTAGTGGGAAGTAGCCACATAGCACAGGGAGATCATCTCGCTACTTTGTGACCACCTAGAGGGGTGGGATAGGGAGGGTGGGAGGGAGGGAGATGCAAGAGGGAAGAGATATGGGAACATGTGTATATGTATAACTGATTCACTTTGTTATAAAGCAGAAACTAACACACCATTGTAAAACAGTTATACTCCAATAAAGATGTTAAAACAAACAAACAAACAAACAAACAAAAAACAACTAGAGAAAGAAGAACAAAGAAAAACCAAAGTCAGTAGAAGGAAAGAAATCATAAAGATCAGAGCAGAAATAAATGAAATAGAAATGAAGAAAACAATAGCAAAGATCAATAAAACTAAAAGCTGGTTCTTTGAGAATATAAACAAAATTGATAAACCCTTATCGAGACTCATCAAGAAAAAACAAGAGAGGACGCAAATCAATAAAATTAGAAATGATAAAGGAGAAATCACAACTGACACTGTAGAAATCCAAAGAATTATAAGAGACTACTACAAACAACTATATGGCAATAAAATGGACAACTAAGAAGAAATGGATAAATTATTGGAAAGGTACAATTTTCCAAGACTGAACCCGGAACACTCTTGCACTGTTGTTGGGAATGTAAATTGATACAGCCACTATGGGGAATAGTATGGAGGTTCCTGAAAAACTACTAATAGAACTACCATACGACCCCATAATCCCATTACTGGGCATATACCCTGAGAAAACCATAATTCAAAAAGAGTCATGTTAAGAGACTACTACAAACAACTATATGGCAATAAAATGGACAACTAAGAAGAAATGGATAAATTATTGGAAAGGTACAATTTTCCAAGACTGAACCCAGAAGAATTAGAAAATATAAACAGACCTATCACAAGTAATGAAATTGAAACCGTAATTAAAAATCTTCCAACAAACAGGACCAGATGGCTTCCCAGGTGAATTCTATTGAACATTTAGAGAAGAGCTAACACAGATCCTTCTCAAACTCTTCCAAAACATTGCAGAAGTAGGAGCACTCCCAAATTCATTCTATGAAGCTACCATCACCCTGATACCAAAACCAGACAAAGATACTACAAAAAAATAAAATTATGGACCAATATCACTGATGAACATAGATGCAAAAATCCCGAGCAAAATACTAGCAAACAGAAAACAGAATCCAAGAGCACATGGAACCTACCTCAATATAATAAAGGTCATATATGACAAACCCACAGCCAACATCATACTCAATTGTGCAAATCTGAAAGCATTTCCACTAGGATCAGGAACAAAAAAAGGACGTCCACAGTCACCGCTCTTACTCAGCAGAGTTTTGGAAGTCCTAGCCGCAGCAATCAGAGAAGAAAAAGAAATAAAAGGAATACAAATTGGAAAAGAAGAAGTAAAACTGTCACTATTTGCCAATGACATGGTACTACACATTGATACACCACAATAACAAATTAAAGAATAAAAACCATATGATCATCTCAGTAGATGCAGAAAAAGCTTTTGACAAAATTCAACATTTATTTATGATAAAAACTCTCCAGAAAATGGTCACAGAGGGAACCTACCTCAATATAATAAAGGTCATATATGACAAACCCACAGCCAACATCATACTCAATTGTGCAAATCTGAAAGCATTTCCACTAGGATCAGGAACAAAAAAAGGACGTCCACAGTCACCGCTCTTACTCAGCAGAGTTTTGGAAGTCCTAGCCGCAGCAATCAGAGAAGAAAAAGAAATAAAAGGAATACAAATTGGAAAAGAAGAAGTAAAACTGTCACTATTTGCCAATGACATGGTACTACACATAGAAAATCCTAAAGATGCCACCAGAGAACTACTAGAACTAATGAATGACTTTAGTAAGGTTGCAGGATACAAAATTAATGCACAGAAATCTCTGGCATTCCTATACACCAACAATAAAAAATCAGAAAAAGAAATTAAGGAAACACTTCCACTTACCATTGCAACAAAAAGAATAAAATACCTAGGAATAAACCTGCCTATGGAGGCAAAAGACTTGTACTCAGAAAACTATAAAACACTGATGAAAGAGATCAAAGATGACATAAACAGATAGAGAAATATACCATGTTCTTGGATTGGAAGAATCAACATTGTGAAAATGACCATACCACCCAAAGCAATCTATAGATTCAATGCAATCCCTATCAAACTACCAATGGCATTCTTCACAGAATTAGAAAAAAAAAAAAATCTTACAATTCGTATGGATACATAAAAGACCCCAAAGAGCCAAAGCAATCTTGAGAAAGAAAAAGGTAGTTGGAAGAATCAGACTCCCCAACTTGAAACTATACCACAAAGCTACAGTAATCAAAAGAGTATGGTACTGGCACAAAAACAGAAATATAGATCAATGCTACAGGATAGAATGCCAGAGATAAATCCACGCACATATGGGCACCTAATTTACGACAAAGGAGGCAAAAACATACAATGGAGAAAAGACAGCCTCTTCAATAGTGGTGCTGGGAAAAATGGACAGCTACATATAAAAGAATGAAATTAGAACATACCTAACACCATACACAAAAATAAATGCCAAATGGATTAAAGACTTAAATGTAAGACCAGACAGTATAAAACTTTTGGAGGAAAACATAGGAAAAACAGTCTTTGACATAAACCACAGCAAGATCTTTTTTGACCCACCTCCTAGAATAACAGAAATAAAAACAAAAATAAACAAATGGGACTTAATTAAACTTAAAACCTTTTGCACAATAAAGGAAACCATAAACAAAACAAAAAGGCAATCCTTAGAATGGGAGAAAATATTTGCAAATCAAACAACAGACAAGGGATTAATCTCCAAATTATACCAATAGCTCATGGAGCTCAATATCAAAAAAACAACAATGCAGCTAAAAAATGGGCAGAAGACCTAGATAGACATTTCACCAAGGAAGACATACAGATGTCCAAGAGGCACATGAAAAGATGCTCAACATCACTAATTACCAGAGAAATGCTAATCAAAACTACAATGAGGTATCCCCTCACGCCAGTCAGAATGGCCATTATCCAAAAAACTAGAAACAATAAATGCTAGAAAGGGTGTGGTGTAAAGGGAACCCTCCAACACTGTTGGTGGGAATGTAAATTGGTAAAACCACTATGGAAAACAACATGGATGTCCCTTAAAAAACTAAAAATAGAACTACCATATGACCCAGCGATCCCACTACTGGGTATATACCCTGAGAAAACCATAATTCAAAAAGAGTCATGTACCACAATGTTCATTGCAGCACTATTTACAACAGCCGGGACATGGAACCAACCTAAATGTCCATTGACAGATGAATGGATAAAGAAGATGTGGCACATATATATAATGGAATATTACTCAGCCATAAAGGGAAACGAAATTGAGTTATTTGTAGTGAGGTGGATGGACCTCAAGTCTGTCATACGTAGTGAAGTAAGTCAGAAAGAGAAAAACAGTATATGGTATGCTAACACATATATATGGAATCTAAAAAAAAAATGGTACTGCTGAAACTAGTTGCAGGGCAGGAATAAAGAGGTAGACATAGAGAATGGACTTGAGGACATGGTGTGGGAGGACGAAGCTGGGGCGAAGTGAGAGTAGCATCAACATATATACACTACTGAATGTAAAATATTTGGCTGGTGGGAAGTAGCAGCATAGCACAGAAAGATTGGCTTGGTACTCTGTGATGACCTAGAGTGGTGGGATAGGGAGATGGGAGGGAGGATCAAGATGGAGGGTATATGGGGACATGTGTATGCCTATGGCTGTTTCACTTTGTTGTGCAACAGAAACTAACATGGTATTGTGAAGCAATTATAGTCCAATAAAGATTTATTAAAAAAGAAAAACGACATATTCTGGATTGGGTATATGGTCTAAATCTGGGAAAAAAACATGTAATTCAGCTTTGTGAATCTGGTAGGAGGATGTCATTGTAAAAGCAGAATATAGTCTCCTATTATGTTTTTGGATATCCAATCATTGTTGTTTCGTTTACAGCATGAAGGAAAACGGTGAATGAATCTGTAAGCACCACTACTTACCCTAGAACTTGAAGATGGAATTTAATGTAGGTAGAGGAATCACACTAGGTCAAGAAGGTTAAATGCATTTAACTGTGAGTTTAAGGACCTAATATTCTGTCAGTTTTAAGAGGGCCATCTATCAGAGCAAAAAGATATCTTCCCTAAGTCTATAGAACACTTTCCCAAAACCCAGGGATAAAGAATAATTGCCTTCACTAAGGAAATCTGCCTAATGGCTCAAAGGGAAGCTGTTTGGACTCCTTTGAAGAGGTCACAGAACCAGAACACCCAGATAGGAGGTGACACGAGGTTCAACTTCAGCCCTTTTCTACAGTCCTTACACCCTCTATGCGTTTCTGGGTTTATATTTCAGACTCACAATCTTCTTGCTTAAATTAGAGCATTGACTTCCCCTTTTCTGGTGACAATCTTCAAATCCCAGGGCCTTACACCCAAGAAAAATTGTTAGAAAAAAACCTTAGCCAAAAAGTATTTAATTTTTCAACTCAGGCCTAAAGAAATTGAGGAGGTAATCTATTGTGTTAGTTTTCTGTGGTTGTATAGCAAATTACCACGAATAATGATTTCAAACAACACATATATTTTTTTTTTATATCATCGTTTCTGTGGGTCTGGAGTGCCTAGCTGGGTCATCTGCTTGGGGTCTCAAGGCTACAATCAATCAAGGTGTCAGCCAGGCTACATTCTCACTTGAAGCTACACGGGGGCAGGCTCTACTTGCAGTTTCATTTAAGTTGTTGGTGGAATTCACTGTCTTGTAGCTATATTCCGAGGACACTGGCTTTCTGCTGTTCCTAGAAGTTGTCCACCATTCACTGCCACAAAGGATCCCCCAACGTGGCCCCTTAGTTTATTAACCCACAGGGAGGGTTTCTTGCTCCAGTCGGCTAAAAAAAAAAAAAAGTCTTATATATTGTCTAACATCCCATCATGTTCAGCAAATACTATTAGTTAAAAGTCACAGATTTCCCCCACACTGAAGGAGCGAGGCTTATCCAAAGGCATAAACCTAGAGATGAAAATCCTTAGGTGTTTGCATTGGGTTCATCCTCCATAACGACTTAAATTCACAGAGCAAGTTAAAGGAAAAACTTGAATAGTAGAACAGTTTTCTTGCAAGTCACACCACTATCTCCTTCAATTACTGCCTGACCTCACTATCCCTGTTGTTCTTATTGTTCTATTAGTCTTTACAATGGATTTTAATGGAAAATTCTCTCAGATGTTATCAAACACCAACCTCCCATCACAATATATCTTAAATGATTCACTATGTTATGACTCTAAGTTAAAATTTTGCAAATTGTTTTTTCTACCTCTATACTAAGGTAAATGTATGAGACAAAGTAGGGGTAGAAGGAAAATTAAAACAAACAAAATAAATTTTTATTTTATAATATATATATAAAAATAGATTATATACTTGTATTGAATTTCTCAATCTGTTGCAATAACATCCTGTTTTAAGGGCTCTGAAAATTACTGAAATTAAATCAGGAGAGTTTTAGCCTTGTCTCCACAACCTTTTCTCATATTGCTGTAGTATTGCAAATGAAATGTTACATTATAATATTGGAATTTGAAATCCTTTGCCATCTGGCCTAGAGAACTATTGCAAATCCTTTAAACACTTTGAATCTCATATTTTTGTTAACTGAATGGGCAATAATATAAATTTTATAAGGTTGCTTTAAGGACTAAATAAGTTCCACTATTTAAATGTTTGTTTGTTTGTTTTGATGGTACTTTTTTCTTTGCATGCAAGTGGAAATAGCTGAACTGCATTTGTATTATCTTCTTTCAGCTGCAATTTTCCAAAATTCTATAGGAATAAAGGTTGGCATCTAGGATCTCCCTTGGGATTGATAGAGGTCTGCTGAAAGTATTTGACCATATCAAGTGGTCTAAGTCTGTGCTCTTACAGAACCCAGACAATGCTGAAATAGAGACTGGGGCTTTCAGAAGTGTATCTGATAGGCTTTTTTCATTTTGCAAGTAGAACTGACATGATTCTGAGACGTTATTAACATATTTTCATATTTTTAGATTTTTTCTCTGTACACAGCATTATTTGGCCAGTTATCTCCATCAGGATTACATATCACTTCTATGTTCATGATCTGCTGTGTCCAGAATACACTAAATTATTGTAGTGTATAACAGAAATTCCTTAATTTTTATTTGCAGTACTCAGAACATTTCTTGGGTTATATTATTCAGATTCAATGTATTTTCCCTTAAATATGTGTCAAATATTTATATGCATGACATTTTTTTTTGCCCATTTTCAATTGTTTTTAGCCTCTGTAGACCATTTCAAATAGCACCGATCTCAAAACTTTTGACTGATTTATCTTCCTTCTAATTTAATCCTTTATAGCCCAATCATACCTTAAGTATTTAGAAAGGTTCATGAAAGTAAAGTCTCAAGAGGTTATGGTTTAAAATAATGAAAATTTTCTTTGAATATGATACCTCATCCCTATTAAATCCCCTAAAAACCATTTGCTGTTTTCTGTCGACTGTGTTTTGCCTGAAAGGAAGAAAGTAATTACTATGAACAGGATTAGATTAGTTTGGGAAATATTTTCATGGCTCCCTATAAGCATTTTAGTCGACTTTGAAACTAGCTAAAATAAATTAGCTTTATTTCCTTCCTGATTTTGTAGCTTTCTTGCTCCCAGAGAGTTATAACATAGTGACTGGTGTTGCTTGCAAGCATATTGGATTTCATTGGGTGCCAGATAATAACATTCTTTTTTAACCATGTTACTTTCATAGATGATTTGCCTTACTGTAAAATCATTAAGGATATTCATTAAGCATTCCACTCTTTTGTAGGGGATCAATATTTCTAAAATAAAAGGCAGAGTTATTTGCATTTAATTTCAGTCATGTTTCCTTTTAGGCTTTCAGTATTTTGTTTTTAATACGCCAGGGTAGCTCCTCATGTAATGAGATGGCACCTTGTGTAATGAGCTACTGTTTATTGTTATTCCTGGCAACAGACCATAGAAGGGCAAGGCCTGTTAAATACATGTGCATATATGAGCTGCTCCTTCAACCAGAAGAGAGGGCCTATTTGAGCACGGAAGGATAATATTTTGCCTTCTGTTTAGTCTCCAGACAGATTATCCTGGCTCCAGCCTTTGTCTAGAGACCTGCATCTGCTATGCTTCGTGATTCTTTCCCCTGCAAGTTCACTGATATTTTCCAATCCTCACAAACTTATAAGCACAAAGCAGGAAACATTTGCTTTGTATTATGCTAAATAAAATTTTAAAAAGTAGGACCAGATTTAAGGCAGCTCAACCCAATCCACCATGAGCTCAACCCAATCCAGCATGAACTCAACTTGCACCAGGCTAGAGCAGCACAGGGTTTTAGTCAAGCAACACATGTTTAGTCAACTAAACAATTCTTTGCTTTCACTTGAGTTACCTTTTCCAAGCATTATAGTTTGTCTTTTATTTGGGCAAGCTGGAGCATGAGGTTTTTTTGTGTGTTTTTTGTTTTGTTTTTTATTGAACACAACTTTAATTGATGAAACCTCAAAAATATTGAAAATAATCAAATTATTTTAAGTTACTTAGTAGATGACCATGTACTGATTACCTTAAATGAATGAGAATCAATATTGGTAAATTAAAATGAGCAGGGCAGGGGAAACAAGACCTATGAAGACATAACTCAGAATGAATTTAGACAGAAAAGAAAATTGCATATACAAAATAGTAATCACTTGAATTGAGAAGGAAGAATATCCATGGGAAAACCACTATTTGTAGTATGAAAATTTTTAAATGTTATCCTGTATTTTGAATATTTGACAAAATGGTAAAGAATAAAATCCGATTACAGCTGTTTTTGACCTGGTGAAAATAGAAACAAGAAAGAAAAAGGATTTTTGGTTTTTGTTCCAATAAATTTGACATTATATAGGCTCAATGTATCTTAAATATACATGCCATTTAGTAAAAAATCATATTATGACAGGTTATGGCATACTATGGGAGCATGACATGTGAGTATTCAGCATGGATCTATGTAACATTTAGCCCTCCTACCAGTATGTCTCTCTCAGTGAAGACGTGGAATAGATAGTTTCTAAGATCCATTACAGATATACAATTCTATGACCATAATATTATTAGTATCTGTAAATATATATCCAAACACAAATAATCAAGTCAGATTCTCAATGTGATGCCATCAGGGCTGCTTTCTGCATACAAGAATGATTACGTTGCTTAAAAAAAAAAAAAAAAAAAAAAAGCCCAATGAAACCCTGAAATGAATACAACTTAATTTAGCTCGTTCTACAAGTAAAACAAGCATAGTGCAACTCATACAACTTTCATACGTTTTCCCTCTAGACTTTCCCAACTAAGGCAAAAATAGCTTATTGGCTAATTTTGAACTATTGACTTTCAATCTACACACTATAATGTTGTTGATGACAGATGAGTCATATAAAATTTAATATCTCTATACATGCTTATGAGAACTTCCTATTAGTTTCATTCAGCATCTTTCTGGGCTTAAAATAATGTCAGATATATTGCGTGGCATAGTATACATCCTCTAGAAGTGTAACAAATATAACTTTTTAATTTATAACAATATATATATAATTATAAATTATACACAAAGGTAAAACTAGGGTTATTAGAACCTCCCATTTAATTAATGTTGAACAGTGTTACTGGTAGGCATTGAATAAGCAGTGGCTAATATATGCAGTGGCTAAGTATGTGGAATTTGGCAAATAAGATAGGCATCTCATTGCCAGTAATTGAAAATGAGCTATAAACATTTTATCCCCCTTTTTAAAAATATGACATATCACAATATAAAATTATTTATTTTCATAGTAATTATTGAATGATAAATAAAATTTATCATCATATTAAAAATTTTTTTTAGATTTTGAAAGATGTTCATATGGTTATTTTTACATTGAAAAATGTATAAAGAATTTAATGTATCTGTAAAAATATATTTCTTAGAAAGTAACAAGGGGTTTTATTGATTAAATAAGTAAAATGTAGGTAGATAATATCAATGTTAACAGTTGGGGAAACTGGAAGAGAGTTCTGTATTATTTTTGCAGCTTTTCTATAAATCTAAAGTTAATTCCAAAATGAAAACACTTATTTTTAAATAAGTAAGTAAATAAATAAATAAATACATAAAATGAAGGTAGAGAAGGAAAATTTACCAACACTAGATATTAAAAAGAAATCAACAGCATTGTAATAGCCCTGCATAATAGCAGTCAACCAAAAGGAGTTCTTTATTTTAACAAATTAAATTATCATGACGTAAAAAATCTGTTGCATGCAAAACATCTTCCTCAAATTCCCTAAAACAACTGTCGTTAATGTTCTCTTGATAAATTTACTGTAAGTGTTAATACATAGTTATGGCAGATATTTTGGAAAATGCAGAAATAAAAAGAAGAAACTAGAAGCCACCATAATCCTGCCATTCAGAGATAATACACGTTTTCTTGTTTAAGTTTTTTGATATGCCTATATGTACATAGAAAGAAAATGGAAAATTACACTATGTATTGTTTTGTGCCCTACTTTTGTATGTTTATTTTCTAATTATAGAAATTAAGCATAATTGCATTTCATAATAGTTTTGTGCACTTTTTATTCCTTTTTGTACAGATTTGATAATATATACAACATACAGTGCATTTTAACATAAATTTGATCACATAATTGTGTTTCTCAGAGTTGTAATTTTTCATTATTACTACAGTGGTTGATATTAATGTCTCTCTAACCCATGAACTCTAAATTCGATAAGGCACATACCAAGTTTCGTTTGTTATCTTTGTAAACCCATGCCTCAGTATCAATCCTGACATGGCTGTAAAATCAATACCTCTCCATAAGTCTAGGTGTTAAGTTCCATTCTTTCCCAGATATGTCACTAGATTTTCTATCACTGTGCTTTTTGTTTGTTTGATTTGTGTTTGATGATAAAAATTCACTTTTTCTAATTCTTTTAAAATACAGTTTAGTGTTATAATTTAAAAGAGGTTGCACTATGAGCTACATAGGTCATATCTTAACCTGATCTGTGTGCTCAGTGTTCTGTTACAAGTAGAATTACCAAGAGAATAAATTTGAGTAGTTGTGAAAACTCAGGCAAAATATTGCTTTTTTATTTAATGTCCTAAAAGAGTATTCAAGAGATACTACGCTTGAAAATGAAACCAGAGTTACCTCTACACCAATATTCTTCTCATTGGCCTCCTATTGTCAAGTTTCCTGTCGAAAGACGTGTGAGTCTGATCAGATCCTCCCACTGTGAATTTTAATTTTTTCCTTCGTAATACTCATCACACTTGTAGTTACTTACTAATCATTTGCGTTTCCCACTAGATTGTAATTAGAAGACAACAGAGATAACGTCAAGTTTTCTCACCTCTGTAAGCACTGCACTTACAATCTGCTCCTCACATAGTTGTTTGTTAAGTTGAATTGAGCAGAACATGTTCATCCTTGGGTAGTATACTTGATCTTCTAGATCAGTACTTCCTAGCCAAGAAAAAGTAATCATATAAATTTGCAAAATCAGTAGATGTAGACAGATAGGCTAATGGAATTATCAATATGTATCTTATAAATCTTCATATGAATCTACCATGACAGTACCTACAAGCACACAATTGAGGCTTAATAAGTATTTATTGAAGGATATATGATTCACTGAATGGTGATTAAATAAATACAAATAAATAAATACTTGCTGTGTAGGTGAATGAGACAAGATGTCCACTATGAGACATTGTCCTTGTATTGAGTCCTTTTTGTCACTTGTTGGTTATAACCCAGATCAGATTACTTGAACAGATTTCCTCATATGGAAAAAATAAATAATATTTGTGCACTGGATAGTTCTGGACCTTTAATAAGATATACCTGTGAAAATGCCTAGTAATATGCTTGGTACGTAATGAATATGAAGTACTTATTCTGAAGATTCTGGCCACCATAACAAATTCCACTCCTGGTGGGGATTAGAAAATTCAAGATATGTTTGCTGGGTTTTTTGTTTTCTTTTGTCTTGTAGAGGAAGCAAGTTGGACATTTTTTTTTTTTTTAGAGTATGTAATACCTAATCTGAATGATCCCAATGAATTTTATAAAATAATATTATTCTTATTAAAATGTTTAGGACATGCTTTAATTGCATCTTGTGAGGTTATTTTTATCTTATAAAAGCTTCTTCAAAAATTTGCCTTGCAAAGATTTTTCATTTCATAAGATTATAGTAGAATGTGTTATTTCTATGTAAAGATATTTCTTGATGTCTTTTTACTAGTAACCAAATTTCCTGCTTCAATCATCAATAATTCCTGAAGCCTACTCACTGATTGACTCTATAAAGCATAACTAATTAAAATATTGAAGATCAAGGTAGGAGGCAATATGCAGAGGTAATATTTGACTTTAATGGACTGTTTTATAATAAAAGTATTTATTGGTTTAATGTCTCCTAAATATATTTCATGCTGTTATAAAAAATATGAATTATTGATATTTTACTATTAAACAGGATATATTTTTAAGAACTTGAAATTATCTGCCTTCTTTTACTATCAAACTTGTTTGAAGAGGTATGTGCTCACTTCTCCACTATCATTCACTGCTGTGTTACTGCATATTCTGATTCTCTTCCTAAACTTCCAATTGCTTCCTTTTTCTTCTTCTTTTGGAATTCAAATTCTGCCATCACAAACATCAAGATCCTTGTTCTTTCCAGATATCAATGTCCTCCAGCAAGAAAGGGATTTTAAGATACTTACCAGCGCCACAAGTTTATGATTCCATTTCTTTTAAAGACCTTCTGTCTTATATCACCTTCTACACATATGTATTTACCAAGATTTATTCCTTGACTTTTCTCTCCTCTCCTCTACACAAAAAGGAAATCTTATCAATCTCTGCTTCAAAATTCACCTCTACGCAAGCTCCTAAATCAATACCTCCAAGCATAATGCTTGGCCATATTCTGTCTTCATTGAAACACTTCAATTTGCTGTGTCTCTGAAACTCTTCAGGAAACATAGTAGAAGAAACCCCATGAGAGTTCTCTCAGGGTTCTGAACATGTCTAGAATGTTGCCTGGCCCTTTGTAAGGGAATATAATGCAAATAAAATACAGAAGGCCCCTGTTCTTACAGAACATATGGTCTGGTTCTCACTCTCAGATCCAATTGGAAGAATCTCCCTCTATCTTCTCTTCTCAAATTTCCTATAGGCGTCTCTCGTCTGAGACACACCCATCTCTTGCAGGGCATTTTACATACTAGGCATCCACGTATCTTTTAGTGAATGAAAGACATGTCTAATTTTAGATATTATGTGAGATAGAAAAAAGTTTAAACTGTCTGATCATGTAACAGCATAAATGAAATTAGAAAAAGGGAAGGTCATATGTGTAGACTTAGATGATCATGATAGGACAGTAAGGAGTGAGGAAGGAGAAAGATGGACTATCGTGGGCAAGGAGTAACTTGTGTGTGGTTTTGGAGGAAGGGAGAGAAGAGAGCCAGATCTATGAGTCTCCATTACTCCCAGCACACTTTCAAAAAAGAAAGATTCGAACCGGATTTGTTAGGATTTGACATCGGTAACAGTTCCCAAGAGCAGAGAATAGTCCTAGGATACAAAAAGACAACTCTATTTAGCTTCCAAGCAGCAAGTAACACTGAGAGAGATGTGTCAGGAGTAAGTCATCAGGCACATGGCTGATATACGCTGAAGGATTTTAGTTCTCATGAAAGAGATTTTTTTTCAACATCTTTATTGGAGTATAATTGCTTTACAATGGTGTGTTAGTTTTTGCTTTATAACAAACTGAACCAGCTATACATATACATATATCCCCATACCACCTGTCTCTTGTGTCCCCCTCCCATCCTCCCTATCCCACCCCTCTAGGTGGTCACAAAGCACTGAGCTGACCTCCCTGTGCTATGTGGCTGCTTATCACTATCTATCTATTTTACATTTGGTAGTGTATATATATTAATGTTACTCCCTCACTTTGTCCCAGCTTACCCTTCCCCCTCCCCGTGTCCTCAAGTCCATTATCTACATCTGCATCTTTATTCCTAACCTTCCCCTAGGTTCTACAGAACCAATTTTTTTTTTATATTCCATATATATGTGTTAGCATACGGCATTTGTTTTTTCTCTTTCTGACTTACTTCACTCTGTATGACAGACTCTAGGTCCATCCACCTCACTACAAATA
>NC_041226.1:28411995-28494576 GCF_002837175.3 Physeter macrocephalus | reverse complement strand
TTCTCCATAGTGACTGTATCAATTTACATTCCCACCAACAGTGTAAGAGGGTTCCCTTTTCTCCACACCAAAACCAGACAGAGATGTCACAAAGAAAGAAAACTACAGGCCAATAACACTGATTAACATAGATGCAAAAATCCCCAACAAAATACTAGCAAACAGAAGCCAACAGCACATTAAAAGCATCATACAACATGATCAAGTGGGGTTTATTCCAGAAATGCAAGGATTCTTCAATATACGCAAATCAATCAATGTGATAATCCATATTAACAAATTGAAGAATAATAACCATTTGATCACCTCAATAGATGCAGAAAAAGCTTTAGACAAAATTCAACATTGATTTATAATAAAAACCCTCCAGAAAGTAGGCTTAGAAAGAACCTACTTCAACGTAACAGAGGCCATATATGACAAACCCACAGCCAACATCATTCTCAATGGTGAAAAAATGAAAACATTTCCTCTAAGATCAGGAAGAAGACAATTTTGCCCACTCTCACCACTAGTATTCAACTTAGTTTTTAAGTTTTAGCCACAGCAATCAGAAAAGAAAAAGGAATAGAGGGAATCCAGTACAGAAAAGAAGTAAAGCTGTCACTCTTTGCAGATGACATGATACTATATATATAGAATCCTAAACATGCTACCAGAAAACTACTAGAGCTAATCAATGAATTTGGAACAGTAGCAGGATACAAAATTAGTGCACAGAAATCTCTTGCATTCCTATACACTAATGATGAAAAATCTGAAAGAAAAATTAAGGAAACACTCCCATTTACCATTGCAACAAAAAGAATAAAATACCTGGAAATAAACCTACCTAAGGAGACAAAAGACCTGTATGCAGAAAACTATGACACTGATGAAAGAGATTAAAGATGATACCAACAGATGGAGAGATATACCACGTTCTTGGATTGGAAGAATCAACATTGTGAAAATGACTATACTACCCAAAGCAATCTACAAATTCAATGCAACCCCTATCAAACTACCAATGGCATTTTTCAGAGAACTAGAACAAAAGAGATTTTTGAGAACCAAATAGAGCACCAAGCCTTAGGACCAAGAAACAGTATGTGACCAAGACAATGACTCAGACATTGTGAACAGAGGCAAGAACTCACTTATCAAACTCTACTTCAAGGGTATAAATTTTTTAGAACAAGGCATATGTCTGGTTATGGGGACACTGAGTGGTGTATGGGCTCTAAAAGTAGCAGGAATGATTTTACACTGAGTTTATTAAAGCTGGGCTATACGTACGTGAGACCTTCTTGTCAAATGACAGGGTTAGTCTATCAACCTAGGACTGAGACTGCTGGTTGAGGTCAATTTTTTTTAAATGATAAAATGAAAGAGATGCACAGGCTACAAACAGCAGGGACAAATCAATGACATATATATAACCAAAATAGGCAATATTGTAGTTAGTAATTTTTAGAAAGTGAAGCATTATGTAAGCTGAAAGTAAAAGTTATTGTTGGGCTTCCCTAGTGGCGCAGTGGTTGAGAGTCCACCTGCCGATGCAGGGGACACGGGTTCGTGCCCCGGTACGGGAAGATCCCACATGCTGCGGAGTGGTTGGGCCCGTGAGCCATGGCTGCTGAGCCTGCGCGTTCGGAGCCTGTGCTCCGCAAAGGGAGAGGCTCACAACAGTGAGAGGCCCACGTTCCACAAAAAAAAAAACTCACAACAGTGAGAGGCCCACGTCCCACAAAAAAAAAAAAAAAAAAAAAAAAAAGAAGTTATTCTTATCTTATATAACATAGAACTGTTTATATTTACTAATTAAAGTTAAATAGCTTAACAAAAATAATTGCTTCAAACAAAATGTAAAGCCTCAATTTGGAATGTACTCATGGAAAGTAGAATAAAGTGTAATTTTTTGACAAAATGGAACAAAATGGTCTTATATCTTAACATGCTCTAACATTTTTTCAATTGATGTAAATTATGCGAGAAAAGGAATAATTTAGTTTTCTATTAACATCTACAACTACACCAGAATAATTTTAAAATAATATGACTTATTTTTGTACTCAGTATGTGTTTGTATCTATGCTAAGAGTTTTTACCTACATCCTTTCCCTTAATCCCTTTTATATCCATGTATGGCAAATATTATTTTCCCTTTTTAAATGATGAGAACTTTGAAGCTCAAAAAGTTTGTTTGTTCAGAGTCTTGCCATTAGTGAATAGAGTTAAATATTCACTAAGTGTCTGGTGCATTCCAAAGTCCTAGGATTTAAAGCACATACTACTAAAAATAGGTCAGTGTGAATAGACACAGCATCTTAATATGGAGATGCCATCAAACTCATCAGAGGGAATGAGGGAATTTGAATATATACCTATAAGGACAGTTTTCATGATAACACAGGCTCACTCATCAATGAAATGGTGAGGTAGAATTGTAGTTTATCTTCTGAGTTGAACTATTTCCTGCATTTGTCCAGAAGCTGAGGTTTTTCTACTCTCCTTGCACCAACAGATAGTGATGAAGGAATATGTGGGTGGGGAGAAAGTCTATTTTATTAACTTCCACCATGGGCCCCAGTGATATTACTTATTCCTCTGTAACTTTCCTTCAGTGAAATGACTTAATGGGGATTTACCTTACTTACTGTCTTAAAATAATTTGATTTTGTTACCTACAATGAAATTTATATCCTTTGAACAGTACCTTGAGATAAGAAAGCACAGATCATTACCTAAAAAGTGGCAACCAGTGAAGACCCTGCAAAATGTATAGTGATCTTCTAATTTGGTGAAGAAATTTTATAATTAATTTAATAACATACACTGCGATATGTAAAGCAATTTTGCACAGCTATGTACAACATTTTTAATTTATTTTGAATAAATTTAAAGGTCTATACCTTTAGGTAGCAGAAAGAAACAGAAAATGTAAAAATGAACTTTAGTTTTAATTAACTTGTGAACACACAAAAAAGGAATGGGACACTTTTTCTAATAAATGTAAGGCTCTATTCATCAAAGAAAAAATATTCATTCTACCACAATTTTAGGAGTTATATGAAGAAAAGCATTTTATAAATATAAATTATGCTGATTTTAAAATATTATGCAATTATATAAAATGTAAGTCGTGCTCTTATGTCTGCTTCTGGTTCCAGGAAAACAGTCAATATATTATCTTACACACATTTCCAATCTCTTTAGTGCTTTTAAACTTCCAAGACAAAAGATTACTTAAAACTGAAGACATATAAGAAGTGTATATTTTTAAAATTACAAATGAAGATAACTCTCTTTTTCCTCAATACTCTAAACAAAAATGAAGTTAGACAAAAATCCCTCTATGCTGTTGGACATTTAATTCAATTGAGCAGCAGGACTTCTTAGCCTAATAAGACTCATAGTCATTTCCAACTCTGAGTAGAAGAATTGTTTAAGGTTTATTAATTACATAAACTACTCCGCGGCATGTGGGATCCTCCCGGACCGGGGCACGAACCGTGTCCCCTGCATCGGCAGGCGGACTCTCAACCACTGCGCCACCAGGGAAGCCTTGCATAAACTACTCTTGTTGCTCTCTTTTTATCCTCGTTTAGCTTTACTTTCTTATTGTCCAAAGCATGCAAAGGTTTAGCTACATGTATCCGAATATAACTAAGTTTTCACAGTTAGCAGCCAAGTGGTTTATTCTGTTTCGGTTACCACAGAAGTCCAAGGAAAGTGAAAGTATTGAATTATGAATATGCATTAATAGGAAAAAAACGATTATGGTGAAATATGCATAATACTGGCTTTGGAGTCTGAAAGAGCAGGTTTGGAGGCCAAGATCTGCATTTACTAGCAGTGTGGCCTCTGATAAGCTCCTTAATTTCTTTAAGCCTCAGTTTCCTTATATGAAAAATAATCACATCTTAGGGTTGTTCTGAGGATTAAAAGATATAACATATGTAAATCACTTCCCACAATGTCTGGCTTAGAGTAGGCACTCAAAATTGTTAGATCTCTCTTCCACTGATGAATTAAGATAGTTGGGGTTTACATACTAATAGGTAGCAATGGGTCTCATTTTGGTTTTTAAAATTGGTGATTCATAAAATGAGTAACTGATGGGAAAACCTAACCAACTCTAAAAATGCTGCCTGATAACGATATCTACCCATCATAGAGGTTTATCTATAATTCCGCTGTTTATCCGTGTGCTTTCCTTTCTCTCTTGTAGCTAGATTGACTCTCAGAGTAATTATCTAAAGGCAAACCCTCCACTTGGGCACCACACCACAAGCGCTCTTACCTAATAAAAGTCATTCTTTAAGTCTCCATTCTCTCTCTTAGATCATCAGTTTTTCTCCTACGTGCTGGATCATTCTTAAGTCTGAAAAGACTTCTCTTGACCACAGTGGTGTACCTAGGGCTTCAGTAAAAGCAGTCTTCTCAGAGTGCAGGCAATATTAGGAGATGATTATATGATGTTATATATAATATGTGTGTATGTGTGGTTAAAATTGGCATATGCATTACTTATCCTTTCACAAACCTTACATTTATGTGAAAATTAATTTCTAAAACCCTACGTATAGTCTTCAACTGACACATGAGAACCAAGGTATTCATTCTGAGGATTAATTAATAAGTGTTTGGAATTATTTGTGCTTGCTTCAGATGGAATTCATGTCTTTCACCAAGGTACATGACAGTACAAAAAAAGGAAAAACATAACAGATTAATACATTTAAATTACTCCAATGAATTATCTAAGAAAAGGAAAGAAAAAATAGATGAAGGAAAGCTTCAGTAACACTTAGAAAATGATTTGTACATAGAATGACAGGATTGAAGTAACTCAAGTTCTATTTTCCATGTTTTCAATCATTGTATTTTCATTGCCCGCTTTGAATCTCCTGTTTAAACACAGGAATATGTCACAACCCTGAGGTTCTCCAGTCTTAAATTAAGAGCAGCCACCAAAATAAACAGGTATATATTTACTTAAGAAAGCAATTAAATAGAAAAATTATCTTATATATTAGATAAAAATGTATGGTCAAGCAAGAGGAAACTATTCATTGTTTCTTTACAATCGTATGGATGATATTTTGTTCTCTTTTTAGCTAAGCAAACTGTTTCAAACTTTACAAAGAAAGAACATCTTATCTTGTTAGGAGTGGATGAGTATGAATCTTCTGAAATTATTTTACAAGATCTGCATGCAGAAAATATCTCTTGGGAACGTACTGAGGATATCAAACTACACACTTAAGCTCCTTCAGCTCTAGAAGAGTTCATTTACCCTTAGGCTTTTTAATTGATGCATTTTTGCAAGATTGTCAGACTGTCCCAACAATTTCAAAAGAAAATCTCTTTTTATTTATAAGAGTCTTAAGAATGAGTTTAATATCTTATCCAAGAGATGACTATTTTATTCTTATCCATGTTTATTATCTGGCTTTTGAACATTTTGTCATTCTAAAACATTTTGCTAGCATGATCTCATTTATCATTTATTGCTTCTCTTATCTTTTTTGCTACTGGCAGGACACTCTCGGAATTGTGTACTTTTTCAAAGTAACACATGCTCCATGAGGCAAAGTGCCAAATATCACACCCCAGGTTACCCTATCTCTCTTGAAATATTTATTTTCTTTTCTGAGGTTGATCCAAGAGTCTCATGATGTTGGTGGCTGTCTACTGATCTCCCCAATGAGGAGGAGAACCACCATGGTTCCAGGCTTGGCAAGTAGTCATAGCTTTAAAAATTGGTGCATGCTGTCAGTAAAGAGAGATTAAATTGTAACCTCGCTGTTTCACACTTCACTGCTAATAACATGGCCATCTATTAAAAGTGCTCTTTCTTTGGAGGTGAATACTGCTGTTTCTGCTAAAATATCACCTGTGTGTCATTTAAAAAATCCTGTGATATAGAAAATTGCAAAAAATAATTATAGAATTTACAGGCAAAAAATCTATGCAACTTTGTAACTAGAACACTAACAGCTTTAAACAATACGGAAACAAATTAGAGACACTACCACAGTTAAAAACACATTAAATTACTAATGACCTCCCCTTTAAAGCAATAATGATAGCTTGATGGGAAGTATGGAAGGAAAGGATTGTAATAACTGAGTTATTTAGACAAGGACAAAATACACAAATGTAGTGGACATCCCCAACAAACACTTCTAGAATAGAGTATCTAGAATTAAAAAAAAAAAGAATAGCTGATGAATGGCATTGTCTGTAGCAGGTATATCTCCACTATTTAGGACACTAAGCAGTAGTAGTCTAAAATGGGTATGGCTGCCCTCTTGGCAGGGCAAAATATGAATGCATTAGGGAAAATCACAAGGAAACAACAGGGTTTCATTCTTTAAGGGTTGAAACTGACAGTTTTCCCTGATGAACGAGAGAAAGGTATGTAGCTCTACCTTCTTATCCACGAGTGTCCCTCAAAAGAGTTGTATTTTCAGACATTATCACCATTGTGGGTAAGGAGACTACAATATGTGTAAATATCTAATATCAAAAAGAGAAAAGGAAACAAATTTGTGAGAATTGAAATTTTCGATTTTTTGTATTTCTATGTGTTCACTTATTTAAACATTTTATATTCTCTTACATCTAACTTATCATATTCAATTTAAAGATGGCAGGGCTTCCCTGGTGGCGCAGTGGTTGCGCGTCCGCCTGCCGATGCAGGGGAACCGGGTTCGCGCCCCGGTCTGGGAGGATCCCACATGCCGTGGAGCGGCTGGGCCAGTGAGCCATGGCCGCTGAGCCTGCGCGTCTGGAGCCTGTGCTCCGCAACGGGAGAGGCCACAACAGAGGGAGGCCCGCATACCACAAAAAAAAAAAAAAAAAAAAAACAAGATGGCTGTACATCTCGTTTATTTCCACATTTTAGCAAAAGAGAAAATGATCAGAATTATTAACAATAATTTTATACAAAATTAAATATGTATATTTGAAATTATGGATCATTATAATGCTGATGTTTTCATTTACTCTTTTTCTTTTTGTCTTTTTATATTTGCAATGTTCTCTTATAATGGAAAACAAAGATTTGGAAGGTCATATTTGAATAATTGATAATCCTAATTGAGACATTTTGTGGGCCAGTAACATGGTAATGAGCTGATCTGATTTGATTCTAAAGGTGACAACTACTTTACACAGCGTATATTATTGATAGTTATATTTTACAAATGATAAACCTGAGGCTAAGGAACATTACGTAAATTCCTATGTTACAACTAGTCTAGTAAGTAGTAGCTCCGTGATTGGAATGCAAGTTGTTTTATTCAAACCTCCTGCTTTTAGCAATATAACATATTAAAACATGGAATTAAATACTGATTCTGAGTGTTAATATCATACGGAAATATAGGAAGAGGTAAATGATCTAGAAAAGGTCCACAAAGAGAAGATGACTACAGAAAATGGCTTGAGAGGAAGCAGAAAGTGTGATACCCTAGGCAAAGAGTAAACTTAGAGACAAAATGTTGCATGGAGAACACAGGGAAAGGAAATGTGTTCTCTTTCCTCTGGAACAAATAGCAAGATCTTTGGTACCCTATGACCTTGGTATTCAGAATTGGCCTGACGCATGCACAGTCAGCATGCCTGGAATGTGAATAGGGTAGGATCCAAAAGGATCAAAATTTTAACAATGTTAACAATCATATCTTAAGAGCTATGACCTACCTAAACTCAAAAAATTCAAATTAGAAGCTGATTTCATATTTCACAGTCACTAGATAAGGTTTATATATAATCTGAAAAGAAAGTCAGATGCAGATACCACAGGACCTGGAATATGCTTATCAGATACATGTCAATTACTAAATTAGCACTGCCTTATATTGTTTAATGATATTTTTAGCAAATAAGCCCTATATTTTAAATATTCCTAGAAGAGTTAGGTAAAAGGTAAATATTTAAATATGGTGATATTTCATGGATATATTTAGCTACAGAAATTCACATAAAGAGGTCCTTGTTAAATGTACTTAATAGTCAATTTTTTTTCCTTCTCCACTTCAACTATTAGCCTAATCTCACTAAAGAAATTTCTTCATGAAAAGGTATTAAGATAAACTGCAAGAGACAATAGTATATTTAGATTGATGACATAGTGAACAGCATAGAATATACATATCGCCTTTTATAAGTTATACTACTAATTTAATAGCATCAAATCCATAAAAAATTAACTTGTGTTTTTAAATTCATTGATTTTAAAATGGATCTCAATTTCAGAAATATTAAAAGAAGAAAAGATGAAAAAGAGAATCTTCAATAGAGGAAATATATTAATTGTTAAAATGTTATTACTTCAAACAAGTATACTTCAGTAATTTTATTAATATGAAAATTTATATAAATAGGCAAAAGTTAATCAGCATATATTTAAATCACCATAATTCCATCATAAAGGACTGGCATTTTGTTGAGTAGTCTTCTTTACACATGTTGTATAGATAGAAGATAGTAACCATAGTTAGATAGATAGTTAACCAGCTAGATGACAGCTAGCTAGCTAGCAAGATAAACTATTGATAGTGATCTCTTGTCTATTGCCTCAAAGTCTTCCTTCTATAAGTCTCTTCTGTGTCATAGAAGGTTGGAAGCCTTAAAGTTGTATTTCTCAGATTCCCTTGCTATCTAGGTTCTAGTTAGTATTGGCCAACAGAAGACTATGGCATATAAGAAGACAGGAAGAGAAAAGCCATTCTGCTCCTTGCTCTAGCGGTGGTAGAGGCAACAGCAGTGGCCAGTGACTGAAAGAGACTGTGGCCTCCAGCAGAGTTGGTTTTCCCAGCAGGGGCAGTGGGGGAGAGACCTGAAGTGGCAGCAATTGTGCTTCCAGCAACTGGACCTGAGTACGGACTCCAGGGCAGTCCATGGACAGTGGCAAATTTTTGCTGTCTGAGTAACAATATTTTAGGTTTGTTTCTCTTCTATCCTTTCCAAGAATTTTGTAATTTTCTTTTTTTTGTATAAATTTCTCTCTGCTTGAAAGAAAAAGAAAGAAACAAAGGAAGGAAGGAAGGAAGGAAGAAAGGAAGGAAGGAAGGAAGGAAGGAAGGAGGGAGTAAAAAAGAAAGGAAGAAAAAAAAGAAAAAATATTAATGTATCATTATTGGAAGCCTTCTCCCCTTCTTCTCTTTCTTCTGTTTTTCTCTGTAGACTCCTGGGAATTTATAATATTATCCAGAATTTGGTTGATGTGAAACAGATAATGCCAAGCTAAGTTAAAATGTTTTATGTTTTAAAACACTGAATGCAAATAATATAAGAAAGAAAAATTAAAGGACCACTCAGACAGGCACTGCATGATCAAAAAGCAAGAGAAAAAAGAGAGGTAAGAAAGTCGTAAGAAAAAAGGGCAAAATAGGAATTTGGGGGAGAAAATGTGGAAGAAATATTGGGCACAACTCTGTTGATTTTAATGGTTTTTGGTTTGATTCTACTTTGTTATTGGTTCATAAAGCTACTTTCTTATTGCCTCAATTTGCCTAATTAAAAAAATCTCTTTTAAAAGTATTTAGTGCTTATCACTGTAATGCTTTTTTTCTTTTCACTGGTGTACAACATATAGTTAGTTGGCCTTTGATTTTTGAGTCAAACTGAAATCTTGTTTTCTTCTAATAGGTAAGTTTGTTGACTCCATTAGTTGATAACACTGACATTTATTCTTTAATTTGTCAGTCTGTTATAATCATTATGCATATCATTTTATATTTGCTGAATTTGTTTAGTTTCCTTTGATTTAAAAAGATGTTTTGGTATTTTAAAAAGTTGGCATTTTTGTTCAAGTGGTTACATTAGTGCTTTCATCATTTTTTTATCCACCTTTTAACATCTTCATAACTTACTTTCTTTTCCTAACTGATTTGGCAGTTTTTAAGCAAATCCTTTAACCCTCACCTACTGCTTAATCAATGGGTTAATTCTTCTTTTCTCCTTTCTTCTTCCTATGTTTTTGTTTCATCTCTTGATTTTTAGTCTATATTTCTTTGGTTTTCTACAATAGCAGAATATTCATCTTTAATGTATCACAGCTTAAATTTACATAATAATAGGATACTTCAAACAATATAAGAACCTTTTAGTGGTAAAACATTTTTATACCCTACCCCCACCCCCACCAATATGCTATACCCAACAATGTATTTCTGCTATTTTATCTTAAACGGGTAATTGTATTTTAAAGTAATTAAAGATAATCAAGAGTTGTTTTATATTTAACCAGTTATTTTTCTTCTTTGATATTCTTCATTACTTTTCAAACTTCATTACTTTCTTCATTACTTTCTCAAAAATGAGAAATATTTTTCAATTTACAGCATATACGGTATCTTTTTGTGTCATTGGGAATCTTCCTGGCTCTCCAGGCCCCCCCCCAGTTTTCTGCCCTCAGCAGTTCTACCTTGTTTCCCAGACCCCAGCCTTCCTAGAGCAGCTGCAGTGCACTCAATGAAGGGCTGAAGAGCCTTGGAGAGATTTCCTCCAAGTGCCTCCAGTTTGCGCTTGGTGAAAATCAAGTGTGCCCTATAAAAACTTCTCTAATTTCTGTTTCCTGGTCTCCAGCTAAAATATGGTGGCAAGTATACAGGAGTTTGCTTGTAAACATGCTCAGAAATAGACTAAAAGAACTGCTAGAAAAAAGACCATTTATGTATCAACTGGTAAAATTAAGTAAACAGACTGGTTGATGTGAAAAAAAAAAATGTCCATGCTCACTAAACACAACACATTCTTTGACAATGAGTCTCAACTCCATTAATTTAAAGAGAGGTATTAATTGAGTATATGGCAAAAGAATCTAGAAGAGTTGATATATGTATATGTATAACTGATTATCTTTGCTGTGCACCTGAAACCAACACAACATTGTAAATCAACTATACTCCAATAAAAAATTTTTGAAAAAAGAAAAAGATGAATGAATTTTAATAATGACAAGAAAAAGAGAGGTATTAATTGAGGGTAGGTTGAGAAAAATGCATTTTCAGAAAAAAGATGCAAAAGTGAAGAATGAGGCCTTTAGGGGAGCAAGGTTAGTTTGACTTATGAGATCTTGTTGGTTAATACCGGGGTTCAGGGAACAATGGAAGAAATATTTGCTGCAAACTTTTGCACCCCACCCCAACATATTTTATCAGAAACTCTTGGGGAGGGCACCCAGCAAACTGTGGTTGAAGAAACGCTTCAGGTGATTCTGATGCACAATCAAATATGGAGACCACAACTTTAAAAAAATTTTTAATGTTTAACTTTTAATGCGAAATGAACTTTTAATTGAAAATACAATGTAGAAAATTTGTGACTTCAAAGCATTTAGGTACATGGGAAGTGCAGTTCTCCAACATTTTACAGCAAATCTCTAGGAAGTAACAAAAAGAAATTTCTATTGAATCTACATATTTCTGTTCATATATCACATAAAACTGACATAGAATATTTTTTTCCATTTTGGTGAAAGACTTTTCTTTTCCTTGAAACTCTCAGAATTGAATTATGAAAACCCTATGTGATTTATTAAAGACCAATGGCAATGCAACAGTCAAGAGACAGATTTAAGTGATAGTTCATATAAAGACATGCTCATTTCTCGCAATGAAAGACTAGAAGTCACAAAGATCCCCCACCACGCACACAAACACATAGTATACTTTGTTCTTTATGCTACAGCACTTTCCTCTGATGTGATAAATGCTTTGAGAAATAAGGGCAATTGTTATTTTTCGTTGTTGTTTATGGATGATTTTATTTGACCAAAATCTTGGGATCAGCACTATTCCTAGCTGTCAACCTGTTGGAAAAACACAAAACAAAACAAAATGAAAAGAAGTGTTTTATAAGCATGCAATATTTCCTAGATTTAAAAAATTAATAGAATAGCCTGAAACATGAACTTGAAACATAGTATTCTTGGACCCTTATCCCTAAATCTATTTAATTGCAGTTATTAACTCATACCAAAGAGAGTAATAGAGGGAAAACCTCTATCATGGTGGAGATGAATACATAGTTTCATAAGGAGATTTTGAATTTTGAATTTATTTGATGGGAATTTCAGCATATTGTAGAAGACATTAAAAGATCATCATCTACAAGAGGGTTTAGTTAGTGCAAAATGAGAAGGGAAAATAAGTCTTAGAAACATCAAAATCTCATTCCTTTCTACCCAAGTTCTAATTTATTGTCCGCTGCAAAGCAGTGTTTCTCTGCCCCATCTCAGTTCATTTACCATTCTGCTTTGCTCACTACCACCTGTGCTACCACCCTGATGGGAGCCACCATCATTGCTCACCTGGATTATGGCCGAATGACACCCTGCTCCCAGCATCCCTTGCTCCATTTCAGTCAGCTACTCAGCTCCAACCACAGATGTATCTGTGACATTCCCATGACACATCAGGTATGCTCCTGCCTTGGTGCATGTCTTTTCTGTCTTCTTTTTCTTCTGATCTTTAATCAAATGTCAGTTTCCCCAAAAAACATCTTTGGCCACTATCCAAAATTGAAAGCCCCTTTTTACTTTATTTCCCCCTTTGAACTTGTTTTGTTTTGGAGACAGCAAATTATGCTCAGAGACTAACTTTGACAATAGTTTCTTCAACAAAGTTTCACTGGGGTAATTAAAAGTAATTTCACAAGCCAATAGCATACAGGATAATGTCTCTTAATAAGCCAATAAAGAAATAACATACTCCAAACAAATGATAGATTAATTACATTGATGCTCCAGGCAAGGGGGGATGACAGAAATAAAATCCAAATCCAGTTGATATATACTTTTTCTAGGAGGTTGGTTCTTTGGAGAGGTGGCTAAACCAACCAGGATGCCCAGATACCAGGTGAATGGAGGTGAAAGTTCCCCCTGAGGCTGGAGCACGTTGCTAGGGAACCAGGCACCAGTGTTGTCGGGCAAGGTGACCTTCCTCCCTGGGGCCACTGCAGTGAGGTAAGAATTGACTTTACCAGGAAGGAGCTAATGTCCCAAGGTCTTCAGAGAGCTAGATCAGAGAAAGTTACCTTTACACAGTCGAAACTCTCAGAGCGTCCTTATGAACTCCGGGTATCTATAGTCTAAATGTCCCCTCACCATAGTTGCTTCTTCATATGATTTTTTTTTTTTTAATCAATAAGCCCCCAGCAGGAGCCTCTCTGTAGCTGAGCTCTGAGTGCTTATCAACCACAACAGATGAGATGACATCCTGACACACCTTACTGCATTCTCATATCAAAACAACTTTACTTCTAATAAGTTTTTTTATCCTGATCATAAACTAGAGGATTAAATAACTTCACTTAAGTCATAAACAAGCGGCTTTGAAATCATGTCAAACTAATATACAACATCACTTATCACCATCTAACTTGCAATATATTCAGTCAATTATTTATCTTGCTGATTTCTAATCTCTCCAGCACACCAGCTCATGTAAGCTCCAGAGGTGGAGTTCTCTTCTGTTCTCCATGGTGTCCATTGTGCAAAGAGAATGATCCAGTATTTAGTACACATCTACTGATGTGTACCATCAGCGTCTACTGATTGAATGAATGAAAATATAAACAATAGTGATGCAAAAACTGGAGATGGAATATCAACAGAATTTTATAGAACAACAACAAAAAAAAAAACAAGCATCTAAAAATAATCAAACTCAGACATAATAAAATTAATATATATTTAAAAGAATCAGTGAGGATACCCTGCGCTTGGCAGGTACAGACCAAAGAGGTTCTAAAATTTGGCAAACGATGAGAACACATTTTTTGCAGAGCGCCTAAAATCTCAAGTTCTTTGTTATGTGTACTTTCTGGCAAGAAGGTTGCAATAGATATAAAGTAATTCTTTCAATCTGAGATGGTCACTAAACAGAAGAAAAACCCATAAAAATAAAACTTAAAATAGGAGAGGGTTATGCAGCTGTACAGCACAGGGACTTCAGCTCATGCTTTGTGACCACCTAGAAGGGTGGGATAGGGAGAGTGGAAGGGAGGTGCAAGAGGGGAGGGGATATGGGGATATATGTATACACATAGCTGATTCACTTTGCTATACAGCAGAGACTAACACAACATTGTAAATCAAGTATATTCCAATAAAGATGTTAAAAAAAAATAGGAGAGTGTTGAATTGAATTCTTTGTTGGTTTTGGAAAACCTTCAGCATTACAGAAGGCTGCAAAGCATTTACAAGAGAAAAAATAAAAATAAAAAGAATTCACAGCTACTTAAAAGTTCAATAAAGCAGCCAACATTTGAAACCGTGGCAGAGCATTTTGCATGCTGGTGAAAGTGAGCTCATTAGCAGAGTGATGGCTTAGATCTGACTATGGGGGAGGAAACAATTGAACTTCACACAGTCCGTCCTGCAGAGCCCATTGTGAAACATCCTTGGTCTCACTTTGTTGGAAGCTGCTCAGTGTGCTTTCTGGCCTAAGGTAAGATAGGAGTCAGTACAAAGGCAAGTGGAGAGGGACAAACATTTTGAAATAAACAAAATGAAAGGCCACCATAAAAGTTGGCATAGTATAAAGTAAGATCCCAAATTCCTATATGATTCCTTTGAACACAGAATGTGTCAAAGCCATTGCTAAAACACACTAAAAGTCTCAACACATGATCCTAAATATATATATATATATAGTGTGTGTACACAAACACACACACACACACACACAATGTATATCAGTATGACTATTTGATGCTGCTGACTCTAGGAGAAATTTCCTTTAAAAATGTCATTAAAAATTTTTATAACTGGATAAGAATATAAAAGGCATCTAATTTTAATACACACACACACACACACACACACACACACAATGTATATCAGTATGACTATTTGATGCTGCTGACTCTAGGAGAAATTTCCTTTAAAAATGTCATTAAAAATTTTTATAACTGGATAAGAATATAAAAGGCATCTAATTTTAATCTTAAGTTAACTAGAAACTGGAAAATATGTGGTCTAACTTGGTCTAAGTTTCAAAGACAATTCTTTAATGACTAAAGTAAACAAAATAAAAAAATATGACTGCAGTTAACTATTTTCTACGTATTCATAGTCAAAGGGAAAATTGCTAATAATAATAGAAATCACATGCAATTTTTTTAAAATAAAATGAGCAGAAATTATTGTATTATCCTTGAGATTTCTATTTTTTGTAATTATTTAATGTGACAAATTTCCCAAGATTATCAACTTTTGAATTTCAGGAAAAAAATAGTTGTAATTATGTAATATTTATGGGAAAATAATAACATTAAATTTTAAAACTTGAAAATCAGGTACTATATCAAACAATATTAAGAGAGGTGAGGAACAGTGGAAATGCTGACTAAAAAAATTGCATAACCTAAAAGTTGATAATTGTGTTTTATTTGGCAGACTTTTTGAGGTCTTCAAGCCCAGGAGACAGCAACTTAGATAGCTCTAAGGGACTGCTCTAAAGAGGTAAGGGATATATAGGGATTTTTGCAAAAAAGAGCAGTTAGTCAGAATATCAAAAGATTACATTAATTAAAGGAAACAAGATATGTCAAGCTAATAAATTTAGCACTTTTATATGTATGGGAAGATGCAAGAGTCTAAGCTCATTGAAAGCATTCATTTTGTTACTGAGCTCAGGCTGGGCTGTTTGCAGCTCAAAAGCCAGTAATTCCAGAGGCAAGTGTCAGTAGAAAGGAAAGGTGCTTTAATCGGAAAAGCCCGCAATCTGGGGAGATGGTGGGCTCGTGTCCAGAAACCAACTTCGAAGATTCTGCTCAGCCATGACAGTTTTTAAAGGGGAAATTGGGGGGGAGACTCTCAGTGAATCATTGAGACCGGAGATTGTGTTCTGCATCATTCTCCATTGTGTACAGAATGATTGACTCTCTTCAGATGTTATCTTTCCCAAGTGATCTGCCTGCAGGATTGTTTAGGAGGGCTGTTGAGGGTAGAGAGCCAGTCACTTTTTTAACTGCTTAATTTTTCATTCTTCTTTTTATCTAGGAAAAGACTCAACAGGTTAAGCAAGGCATGGTGTGCATTCAGGAGAGTATAAATCAGGAGTTAAATTGCCTAGTGAGCTAATTCCTATAATTAGGTTCTTTTAAGGTTAGAGAGGAACAGAAATGGGCAAACAGGAAAGGGGCAAAAGAGCTGCTTTCACTGTGATATGCACCTTAGCTATCTAGGGCCAGCATCCTATTCTTTCCCATCCTGAGTCCCCTCAGGGTGCACCACTGAGGGTGGCTGCAGTGGCTGAGGGCTTGGCAGGGGGTAGCTCATTTGTCTCCATCCTGAGTTCCCTCAGGGCTCACCATAGGGTGTGTGCTGTAGTGGCTTGATGTTGGCAACATCCTTTGTTTACTGACATGGCAGCAACATTTTTCATTCACAGAAATCATGACCAGCCAGAATTCCAGTAGCACATGGAATTAGTTAAAACAGGGTGGTAGGAATATCTACAAGATGCTGAGTGAAGTAGCATCGTTGAGAAAGAGCCATATGTGCACAAATCATTTTCTAAACAGCTTGTGAAAGTGGTTCCAAAGGAATGGGGTCAGTTTCACAACAGGGTCCAAAGGAAGGAAATCAAGTTGACAGCAGTCTAGGCAATAACAGGAGCAGGAAGCTGGAAGGATGGGACTGTGTTCTGGAGCCCAGAGGCAGGAGGAGGGGTAAATGTGTCTGTTTAAGCAGGAGACAAGGGTCAAGCCCTGAACAGCAGGGACAAGAGCTGAAATGGGAAGTCCACCCAAGAAGAAAAGAAACAGACTTGCAGGGAGCAAGGCTGATGGCAGGAATCAGAATCTGAAAGGCAAAGTTAGCTGAATCAGTGTGTAATACAGTAGAATCCTCCTTCCCAGATCTAGGTGACCTCTAATTCAGGCAGAGAAAGAACACCTGTTTTAGAGCTCCATTTTCTCCCCATCTTTAAGAAAACTTCCCCAAAGTTCTACATGTAGGGATACAAGGAATTAAATGCATTGGTTCTGATGGACTATTGCTTTTTGTTTGAACCACTCTCTCACAGTGAAATCGCAGAGGAAAAGTGCTGTGTACTAGTAAGTGTTTAAAGCATATATATTAAACTGCATTGATAGCCCATGAGGGCTGGTCCTTGGTCTGACCATGATTAGTTCCACCAGTGATTTTGATATTAAAATTTAGCACCTTCTCATTAAATTCTCTAAGAACATCAATATTGTGACATAGCAGCTACCTTAGAGAATAGTTTTAAAATTCAATTTGACCATGACAAATAGTGGAAGCAAGCACGAACAAATCAGATAAAGTCTGAAAACACAGAAGCATGCTGTAGCTTTCCTATTGAAACCCACTTACTTAAAAAGGGTTTATTATTATGCACATTCTTTCTTTGATTTTTTAATTATTTCAGTGTGGAGATTAAATAGCAGGCTCTTTCACTGGTTTCCAGTAAACTTATGTCAGGATAGAACTTTATATTTTTCTTTCAAAATGGCTCATCTAGAATTGCTTGCTAATTTGAAGGAAAAATGTTTCTTTCAAGCATAATTTTCAGTTTGGCCAGGATGAGAAACACCTCACCCATGTGTTCCTTCAGATTGCTGTTAACGCATGCTTTTGGGGCTATGTTCTTTCTTTTTTTTATTCAGAGAAATTACATGAAGTATTAAAATACATGATTTTTAAAAATCACTCATGGTATATCACCTGTTATAAATTCAAACCATGGAAATGAACTTTTTTCTACTCTTTATGGATGTTAAAAGTTAAAAATGTACTGCCTGATAAATGAAACATTGGTGATTCCTTCATAAAGAAGGACAGAAGAGTCATATGAAAAGTGTTACTTTTGGAATAATGGAAAGATGAAATGGTTGGTCAAAATTTGGAGGTGATCTTGGCTAGCAGTGGTTCCAGTCTTTCTAGTCAAGAACATTGCCAAAGTGTCACTATCCAAAGCCATTTGAAGTGGTTCATATTCATTGCATTTTATTGTCAAATAAAAAAATGTTCAGACTTAGTAAGGAGAGACCTTATGTATGTATGTATTGAAGTATATATGTATTGAAGTATAGTTGACTTACAATATTATGTTATTTTCAGGGGATTCTACAACATAGTGATTCAAGGACAGACTTTTTTCAAAAGTATTGTTGCAGGGGGAGGGGAAAAGACCACTGCAGTGGTGGGGGTGGGGAACTATTGCACTAGGGAGAGCTCTCTGACAATAAAATCTGCAAATATCTCAAGGGGTGGGCAAAAAGTTTTTCGCATATAGAGTGAGGTAAATAAAGCCAGAAAGAATGAGGTGTGGGGAAGTGAGGGTGGTCTGTTTAAGAGAAACTGTCTGCTGCTCAGGTTATGAGTGGGAAGAAATTAAGGAATCTGGTAGAAGTAGAGAATTTTAACCAAATTTAGTTAACAAGCATTTTGTTCCAATTGATCACTGGTGACCAGTAATTCAGCCAAACATTTATGAGTCAAAGAATGGGAATATGGGGGGGGGTGTCTATGTCTGCCCTGGTTAGAGGTAAGCAAGCAGGGCATCCTTTAGTCTTGTTCTTTTCAGTAAGATTGTAACAGAGAAGAACAAACCTGACTCCATATTGGATCTATTCCTTTAGCTCTAACTCTTGTGCTTTGTTCCCTGTGCTTAGTCATGCTGGCTCTGCACCTTTTGTAAAACAGTGTTGCCTACAGTCTGACATATACAGGATAGCCCATTCTCAAGGCTCTGACCTTTAAAGGTATAACACTTTTCCATTCATATAGAGATGGAAGTTTCAGAACAGAGAATAACAATTTTCTTGTTGAAGGTTTATAGCAACACCCTGACCAGACCTAAATGGACAGCTGCAAGAACAAAGGATTCCGGCACCAAGAAGTTTGCAACAACAAGCCACAACCTCTCCCTTTTAGTATAAAAGAAGCCTGAATTCTAACTTGGGTAAGATGGTTCTTTGGGACACGCATCCACCATCTTCTCAGTCTGCCGGCTTTCCAAATAAAGTCACTATTCCTTGCCCCAACAACTCATCCCCTGACTAATTGGCCTGTCGTGTGGTGATCAGTACAAGCTTGCACTCAGCAACAAGATGTTTTCCAGATCACAAATGGGTAGGGAGATTGCTTAACTTTTGATATTTTTCAGGAGCAGAGGGCTAAGTTAAAATTAAGTATTATGGAGGTGTCAAGGTTACATTTTTGTAATATCACTATTCTTGCTGTGTAGCTACTATGATTTTAAATATGAAATGTATCCTTAACACAAATAAACCCTTATTATTTCTACCTCTATGAACAGCCTAAAACTTTTGTGTCATTTTGAAATAGGAAAAAGATATATACTATGTATTTATTTGCCTTTCATAAAATCTACATGCAAATAAGTGAAGATATTATTCATTAAAAGATCTATATGTCATCTAAATTGTCAATATGCTAAGGTGAAAATATTTCATTCTCTGACATTTCTCAAATTTAGCATGCATGAAATAGAGAGATACTCATGATTTACTGCTCAGTATTTCCCCCATCTTTATCAGAAAATCTACAAGAGATGCAATTTAAGGACGCAATTTAAGGTGAATGCATAAACTGGTCATTTTTGTTTTTCCTGGTGCAGCCTCATACCACTTCTTACAAATATACAGTTTGGTAGAGAAGCTGCAATGCTGAATACACTTGCAGGCAAAATAATTAAAATGTAATTTAAATGGCTTTTATTTAGTAGGATAATTGACACCTTCGTTCAAGTAGCAACTTATCATTTATAAATACTTGTTATTTATTTCTTGACACATCTGTTTCACTGAGAAAGTTTACCAGTGACCATGGATATCTATTGGCACATGTCATGAAACCAAGGGCTGGATTCAGAGAATCAGTTTGACTGTAGCAAAATGTTCTTGGGTAGCTTTCCCTCTCTTCTGGAAGAGTTCACTAACAGATGGCAACTTGTCATTGTTAATGGAGTATTTTCCTGAAAAAACTTCAAGGATCCATGCAGAGTGTGACACTTTTCCCCTCCTCTTTTCAAGCCACATCACAGAAATAGCCAATAATGACCTCTTTCTTTTCACAGATGATTCTACCTTATGTCAGTTGATTCCTTCCAAGCCACATCATGGTTGCTGTAATCCAAATATGACAAAAAACTTTTTGTTGTTTGACAACTAATCTATGTACTAAATAATAAAGGCATTGTGATGCAGTAGGAAGGGTATTTGCAACCCACAGGTAGGGGTCCTGTGTTCTAGCCCCATCTCTCTGAGTCCTTGATCAGATAACTTCTCCATTCTGGATTTCACTGTTCTCATTAAAACAGAAGCAGATTGCCTTACACAAACCAGATGCTCATTGCAGGTACATTTGTGATATTCTAAATTCCTTTAATATAAACAAAGAAAGCACTGGTTGCTATCTGAGTATGTGTGAACATTTTACATTGTTTACTTTCTTCTCCTAAGATTGCATTTTCATAGAAAAAGTGGCAATTTGGTTTCTAAAGTATACAATTGCCATAAAACAACAACAGAAACACTTTGTCTTCGGTATTTATTTAGCAATATTACATGGATTTAAGAGCTCACTCACAACGTAATATTTATTTGTTTCTGTAAATCCATTAGTAATTTAACACTTCAGAGTTGACAATACAAAGTGGTAAAAACTTGTCCAGGATCATACAACTTGAAAAGATTTGTGCAGACTGTAAACTAGATGATATGAATCCTGGCACTAAGCTTGTTCACTTAAGCCATTAGTATCTATTTTATTTTATCAATGATAATTAATATTCACACTCTACCTGCTAGCTGTGCTTGTTTTTGTACTTTGAAACATTTTTTAGATATAATTTTACTTAAATATTGACAAAAATATTCGGTAGAAAACGTTTCCAAGATCACAGAGTTATTAGTGATAAATTAAGAAGGATCATCAGTAAGAGACAGGTAGAGGGAGATATCCCAATTCCTCCTCTCTCTCAATATTCTAAATCCCACTCCACGGTTTAAATCAACCACTCCTCCAGAAGAGAATTAGGCTGGACACCAAATACCTATTGAATAATTAGAAATCAATTATTTTAAAAAGATTATTTTTTTACTTAAGTTGGCTCTAATGTTTTCTAATCACTCTTGTCTTTTCCTTCCTTCCTTCCTTCCTTCCTTCCTTCCTCCCTCCCGCCCTCTTTCTCTTCTTCCCTTCTTTCCTTCCTTTTGTCCTTTCTTAGCATCAACTTCTATTCCTTTCACTTCATTCTGTCCATTGTTTTTCACATTGTTATCTCATACCTGTCCAGTCCCATAGATAGTTAAATATGTTGTTTCTTTAAGAATTGTTATTCAATGAATCTAACAAACACATATAGTATTCAACTTCCTTTGGAATTAGGTGCCAGACTTTTGCAGGTTTTGCTTTTTTGTGATTAGAAAAATACCAATACCATTTTCTTGCAAATATATATTAGCAACACTATGAGAAAATTAACATTCTTATTGCATAGGATTTGTAACTTCCCTAAATGAATAGGAGAATAGCTAATGCTAATGCAGTTTAAAACTGAAATGAAATGTAAATAGAATTGGAATTTGATTTCCTGAAAGTGTTTTCTCTTGAATAAAAGGAATCCTTAAAGACAATGCTTTTAGTTTTGGACAAGATGCTCTACTCAAATATTAGCTGTCACTTTACAATACCTTACCTTTTAACAGCGATGACAATTACATTTTTGATTTGTATCATATTTTATGGTTTCCAAGACAGAAAAGGGGAATTAAGGTTATGAGATCAGTTTTCCTCTAAAGTGCAGGGGGGGTACCTATGGCTTCCAGGATGACTCCATATGCATGCTCATTCATTCAACCTGTTTTAAGCCAGTGATTACAGAGAAATAAAATATATTTCTTCTCCACTGTAACAAACTTCATTTTACTGATTGATTGCATATTAATCCTTAACAAGTCATAGTCATAGAATCGTAACCTGGGAAGATACCCCAAAAGTTCATTTTAACCATTTCAGACAGGCAAACATCTATAATGTATCATTAAAAGGAATATAAAAAAAGAATAATTTTAAAAGCAGTATGTATCAGTATACATTTCTGTTATACTGGATACTACACAAGAAAATATCCAATATAAAATGCAATGGCAACAATTATTTTTCAAATGTAAATAAGTTTCATTAAAATTCATAACTTTTCAAAAAGATCTCAAATGTGTTAATGATGTTACATACAATTTTGAAAAGTGACTTACCTTCCCTGCTACACTTATTACATTATATAATATACAACCTATTTAGATGAAAATACATTCTTCTGAAAGATGGTTGAATTGTAGAGATAAATTTATTGAGGGATGATCCATGAAAGCTAGCATCCCAAAAGGAATTCTGTTTATGCAAAGCTCCTTAGTTATTGATAGTGCTCAATACAATTGAACTTACTCAACTGCGAAGGTTAGTGGCAGCCCTGATCGTGCCAGGCAAGTAGCTGGTGCTCAATCCAGTGGTGAATGCTGAGCTCCAAGGGCACACCTGTATCCAAGGCTCTGTCAGATCATGTTGTGCTATCAGCCCCTCCCCCAGTCATACCAGGGCAGAGCCAGTGAAACCTTAAATCACATAATTTGACATTCCCAGAACTCCAGGATTGAAGCTCTTTCTTCCAAAGTGTGACATCTAACAAGTTGTATGCCTGTAAATGTTGACAAAACAGTTCTGGGTCAGGGTGTGGTGGTGTGCTAATTTCCATGGTGTAAATATTCCAACCAAGGGTGAGTTCAAGCTACCTACATGATGTCACTGTACAGTAAATTGGGAAGAGATACTCAGCAACAAACTGCAAAATATTTTCACCATACAAATACAATAACCTCAAGACACAGATATTAATAAAATAGAGTAAGATGATTAGAAAGGGATGAGTTTTGTGTATTTATTACTTTTGCTTTTAAAGAAGTTTAATTGTTTATATAATTTAATTCATAATAATGGCAATGTTTAACCCCTAGGGAGAAAAATTCCTAAAACTGTATTAATCACCACTGTATCTGATCAGCTAGAACTTTGAGGGTTACCAACAAATACTGTAGGCATTGGAGACCTGCAAATCCACTCTGCTTCTTTCTCAGCAAGTTCCCCAGTGAACTTTATAGCTGCTAAGGTTGACATCTGAGTGCTATCTGACCTTTTGCTTTTCTTTTCATAAACAACTGTGAGAAAAGTCTAGCAGGGGGTACATTATTACCTCATTTTTTTCTCAAGTTACCCAGAACTCGAAAATTTAAAAAAAAAAATCTTTTTTCTAAAAAAGATTATATAAAGACTATATAAAGATTATAAGCATATCAATCTAAAATAGAAGACGGTGTTTGTTCTGTCAACCTCAAACAAATATGCCGCCGGTTATTTCTCCAGCAAAAATGGGTTTATTAGAAATCAACAAAGAATTGTATTTTGATGTCTGCAACCATGGCAAGCCATGAGCAAATCCCCACCAACCAGAAGAGAACTCTTATATAGAGGGGAAGAGAAGGTTTAGAAGGGTTATAGTAAACAAAGTGTCAATTGAAGGAACTAAGAGTTTAAAGTATAGAGGCTTGCTGAGCCTCTATACTCATTGGCTGAGCTTTTGCCGGGAAAGAAGAGGAGCTTTTGCTTCTTCCTCCTGGGCTTTGTTATTGTCTACGGGAGTGAGAGCTCCTCTTTCTGGCCCCCCAACTCTATTTTAATTGAGGTTTCTGTTTATTTATTTTTACAGATCCTATGAAAATTCTACACGATCGAAACTGAATTTTAGTAAAATCGCAAACATAGACCTAAATTCTCTCACAAGAAAAGTATTAAATATTTTTAGTGTCGTTAAAAAAACACTTGATTAAATGTTTCAAGTGTGACTCACACTAGTCCATCCTTCTCCAGTGCAGGCAGTGTTCTATGAAATATTAGAAATAATGAATCAGATTCTGACTAGGTGACAATCAATGATTCCAAATATGTTTAGACTTGTTCTATATCAATGACTGGGTGTATGTGGAAAGATTAAAAGACACTTTTAATTAACTGATTTTAATATAAAAGATAACTTTGGAAATGATTTCTTCTGACTCTTAGAGTATAATCAGGAACTATTTCTGACAAAATATCTCCCAGCCATTTCTTTCCTAATTTGTCTACATCACAGTGAAGATATGGCTGACTACATTGGTTCTAAGGCCCGTAGCAGAAGCTGTGAGAGTAGACATTTAAATTCTCTGACCCTAGATACTCAAAATGTGGTAAGGGACCAGCAGCAGCTATATGTTAGAATCACAGAACTCAGGCTTGATCTCAGACCTACTGAAGCAGCATCTGCATTTCATCAGGGTTCCATGTGATTCTAAAGAAAATTAAAGTTCAAGAGACATTAATTCAGATAATATCCAGCCTCAGGAGCAGTTCTGATCATTGTTAGATCCTCATCTTCACCTACCAGAATGCTGGCACTGGCATACACTCATAAATATTTTTGAATAAATGAATGAATGAATATATATTTGTTTTGGCATATGTATTAGACTAAAATAGATTGTTTTCAATCTGTTTACTTCATGAATATTGTCATAGGTAGCTTAAAGATGGGAACCAGAAAAAGCAATGCAAAATTCCTAACATAAAAATAACTAGATTTCAAACTAATCCAGAATTACTAATAAAAAATTACTAATAAAGAATTGTCAATTATAATCAAATATTTTCCTGAAACGTTATTTAATTTGATTTTTTTCTTTATTTCAAACAATATATTAAGGTATTCTATTTTAATTTTTGTGATACTACTTTATCTTCCCTTAAAACATTTATTTTAAGCATCATTTTATTATCTAATGCCAGTGTTTTCAAAGTGTTTAACATCTGTGTCTCTTAGAATCCTTATCAAAATGCAAGTACTTGGACTTTGCTCTGCACTTACCGAATACAATCTCAGAAATAGACATTTGAGTGGTCACTCCCTCTATGAATCAGGCAGTGGCAGCATGCTGGTATTATACCTATGTCATTGCTCTGAATGCTCCCAAATGCTCATGGGAAGTGTGTGAGTGGCATTTTGCACAAAGTGATGCGCTCACAAGGCAATACAGGAAGCACACAGGTGCAAAGTAATTTAAATGCAACCACTGCGACAAGGGATTTTCTGGATCTCACCATCCTGCCCTCCATATGAAGTGACAAATCAAAAAAGACTAAAAGCCAACATTTCTATGGCCTTGGCCATTGTCTGAAGGAACACACACAGTCACACATAGACCCCCCCACCACACACATACACAGTCTTGCCCTTAGATGAAAAAAAAAAAAAAACAACTACCTCTAGTGCTTTCTAAAATTAAAATACCCATGTTAACCTTGTATAGATGCATAATGATATAATAATTTAATCAATGGTGATGATTGTACAAAGTATTTTTTTAAAGGTCACCTTTGTATTATCTCAAAAGTGAAGTTAAAGGGGGCTTCCCTGGTGGCACAGTGGTTGAGAGTCCGGCTGCCGATGCAGGGCACACGGGTTCGTGTCCCTCTCCGGGAAGATCCCACATGCCGCGGAGCGGCTAGGCCCGTGAGCCATGGCCGCTGAGCCTGCGCGTCCGGAGCCTGTGCTCCGCAACGGGAGAGGCCGCAACAGTGAGACGCCCCCGTACCGCAAAAAAAAAAAAAAAAAAGTGAGGTTGAAGGGAGATGTCTGATCACCCCCAAATCCTACAAACGCTGAGGGAGACAAGATGATTTTAATGATTCTAAAGAACAAACGAAGTACACACACCACCATCTATCTACTTATTTTTCTACATATATTTACTATACTATTTATGTAAACAGGTCCTTTATGTTTAGTTACAATATACATGAACATTTCAGAGTTATTGAAGTGAGATGATAACTATAATTAATCAATGATTTAGATTGTATTTGAAAGTGATAAGTTATTAGGAATATTTATATATCTGTTTATCATTCTATCAATTTACTTATTTATTTCTTGGACTGAGAACAAAAAGTCTTTGTCACGAAGAGATTTGTTTATTTATTTATTTGGTAATGATTTGACCCTGCTAATTAAAAAACCCATGGATTTCTCTAAATTTCATTATTTGATTATCATCCTCTGCTGTGCTATTCACATATTATATTATGTTCTGTATCAACACTTTTACCAAAGGAACATTTTACTTGCTATCTGTATCAAATAATACATGTGTTATAGACAACTACCTAGAAGACTCCAAGGCAAAAACATGACTTTTAATACGTTAAACACTGATAGCACAATTGAAGCTGCAGATTAAGTGTGCTTGAGCTATGTTAATAGAAGCTGTATTAATACATTTTAGATATTCACATAGGAGACAAGATAAATCTTTGTCTTTCTAAGTGAAATCTACTTATAAGATTCATACAAATATATTTAAATATACTTAATTTATATAGCTTATTGTTTTATAAGCTAAAGTCTTCAGTTCTATATTTGTATAAACTTTAATTATTAATAATTATATGCCATGTAACAGTGTGTAAAGTGCTTTCTCTGACACCATCTCCACACTGGAAACTGCTATGCTGCTATGCCTGTTTCAGTAAGGAGTAAACAAATTCTTGAAGAAGGTAAGTGAATTGCTCAAGGGAAACCAGGAAATAACTGAATGAAGAGGGATTCATTCGAGATTTTGGTTGCTAATGCAAAGCTGGGTACTCTAGTACTGCTTGGCAATTTCACCATTCCATCAGAAGGATGGGGCAGATAAGTCTTCATCGTGGACTTTCAACAAATGATAGCTATTTCTGGTCATGCTTTTCTGTCTCCCTTCCTCACAGGGCAGCAGAAAGACAATTGAGACCACATCACTTGAAGAGCTGTGGCAGTCTGTGAGACATCTTCAGAGAAAGTGGGCAGGAGAATTCAGGATAGGGTCCTTAGAAACCCACTAGAATAAGTGTATATTAGGATAAGAGAGGATTGGAAAGTGGAGCTTGTGGCTGCTCTTCATTTAAAATAAATTTAAGCTGGAGGCAATCACTCCACCCAGCTGTATGTTGGTTTCTGCATCTGTAGAGCATGGCTGAGAATATTCCCAGGGCTACTTCGCTTACCTGTTAACAGTATGAAATGAAGAAGGAAATACTGCAATAATTGAAAATCATAAAATTTTACCACATTTTAGACAAAGTATAGCATTCATATCATTTATAATATACTGCACTACAGCAATGAAGCAACAACAGTGACTGACCTATCTGGTATTCAGTCCTTGGATGATTTCTCTTCTCTGAGTTCATTCACTTCCAAGATGCTCTCCTGTCTAAACATTATCTCTATGCTGCTAATTTCCAAAGCTATATTTTCAGTATCCCATCTCATGTGGAGTAAAATCCTAGTTTGTAACCATGTTCCATCCCCCCCACAACTTATCTCTTATTATTGCTCATTCTCTCTTATGGTCTCTACATCCTGTTTTATCTTGAAAAACTTAGGTGGTCTCTTGCCTCAGGGCCTTTACTTACACTCTCACTCTGAGAGCAACAAGACTGTCCCCTGACTTCCTTTGAATCTCCTCTCACAAATCACTTCATCAGAGATAAAATATCCCTTTCCTCCCCCATCCCTCTCTATCTCCATTGCCTAGCTTTATTTTTCTTCATAGCACAGATCTCCATCAAGCTAGCATATTAAATATTAACTAGTTTATTTGTGTCTAGTTTATCTTCTTCCATTAGAAACAGAATCACAGGAGCACAGATTTTGTCATTGCTCCAGTCCCAGGACTCAATACATAGTAGATATTTAAGAATTAATCATTAAATGAATTATTGAGCAGAACAACATCATATGCTGGCAAAGGTGACTACTTAATTATTGAGTTGCTTCACTTAGTGTTGTGGCAGCAATCCGGACATCTAGATATTTGTAGATTCTATCTGTTGAATGCCAGTATTTATGGATCTGTCAGTTTTATCTGTTGATAGCAGTACGTGGAATTGTTTTCAGTTGTCTCCCTCACTTAGGTCTGTTTACTCTTATACTAAATATTGATTGAAAACTTGTGTGCTATGAAAGGTATTTATATTCACAATCAAGTGAATATGATAATATCACTAAAAGTGTATCTCATGGTATTCTTCTATTACATCCCAGAAATAGAGTGGAGCTTTTCATATATATATATATATATATATATATATATATATATATAATTTCTATTCCTGCCAAGCCATTCTGCAAGGTTCACATATTTCTCTCTATCTTACAGATGACAAAACTGAGTATCGAAATTGTAAGGAACTTGACCAAATTAATAAAGCTCTTAATTGTTAGTATTTGAATTCAGGTTTGTCTCAATCTACATGCTGTATCCACTGCCACATTGCTACCGTCAAGCATGAAACCTTATGAGAACAATATAATGTAGTTATGCTAGAATTTTCTCACTTACAGAACCTATTACGTGAGTTTGTATTGATTGATAAGCTCATACATTTTAGTAATCCTTAATATGTTCCTGAAATCTGTTAGAGTTGGAAAGAATCTCAGAGTTCTTTAGTATGACTTTCATGTTTCATAGATTTGAGAGGTCTGCCTAAGGAATGTTTTTTCACCCAAAATCACATAGCTGCCCTGTTGCCCAAACCCTTCTAATTCTCTGGTCAGTGTTCACTATGTTGAACTTTTCCTAACCCTGATTTACACCATATGATTGGAAACTATATAAAATGTGAGCCACCTTTTTCATGGGTTAGTTTGGAATAAAGTGAACAAGACTGTCTCTTCAGGGCTAGAGAATTGACTATATACACTGTAGGAACTACTTTTAGTCAATCAGTAATACATTTCTGAAGGATGGGGAATGAGGTGGGTGGGAAAACTAGGCAGAAGAGAATGGATTGTACACAACAGTAATTGGAAGTCATTGTGCATCTCAAATGACAGAGTGATACTGTCAGGCTGTTTATGGCTAAGGTGGCTGATGCAGAGCTCTGAGTTGTAGCATATCGTGATCATCAATTTCTTCATAGATGCATCACTTAAAAATGCCAATGACATCAACATAACAAAGCGTAAGTGATACAAATTAGAAGTGTATGTGTATATTATGAACACACACACACCACCTAATATATATGTAACATAAAAATATGACACGTATACTTAAAGACATGATTTTTTTTTTCAACTTAAACATCAAACGTTCAATCCTAGTATTGTCTGGGAAAAAGCCTCAAGTAACATATAAATGACTTTTTTTTTTCTATATTTGTTATAGATTTATTGTAACTACCTCTCATTTGATCAGAGTACAGAGTTCTGTACTGTGAGTACCTTAAAGCTTGTTATTTTTATATGTTCAATCAGTATTTCAACAAGATATTCTGTTGAAACCAGCCTTGAGTGACTGTGAAAATCTACATTATGGTCAATTTATGTCTTGGCTTTATTCACTTGTATTCCTAAAGCAAATACTTAAGAAAATTCCAAACTGTTTCCATTCTACAATTTCCTATTTTAAATTATTTTGAAAAATAAAGAGAAATAAGAGTAAAGAACTTTGCAAATTATAGAGCCAAAAGAGTTATAAGCAAGTCTTTTTGGACAAAATTATTCCCGCTTAGCCATTATAAAATTGAGTTATTGAAAATATTTTAATATATTTGGCTTATGTTATCTATATAAATGCTTAAACTCTTTCACTAACTTCATCTTTGTTTTATATTACATAGTTGGAGTTTGGAATGCTGGATATAGAATTTAGTAGATAATAAGAAACCCCAAACACTAAATGACTAATTTTCATTCTATGTTAAAGCAAAACAATGATAGAAAACAAATTTGGCTTATAAGGAAACAAACACAATTGGAGACCACAAAGTCTTAGTTGATTTACATAGTGTAACAATATTTTTGCTCTTTTGTTGTTATTATTAGGACACATTTTGTTTTGTATACTAGGCAATCATTCTCAATCTTATTTGGCACAAAAGAAAAACAAGATCAGTATAATAAATTTTTAAACAGTAAGAGTTACCAATTATTAAATAATAAAAAAAACTACATTGTCAACATTGGAACTGCTTGAAATTGTCTCCTAAAGACCAACATACATAATCTCATTTTCTAGGCATATTGCTGTTTGAATAAGATATTTGTGAACTAGTCAAGGAATCAAATGCCTATTTTAAGCATTGTTTATATGGTGGGGAAATGAATTCTGAATTTTTAAAATTAATTAAAAATTAATAATCTCTAGTATTTTTCTGCCTCCAATTCATCCTTAATATAATACACATTCTGCCTAAAGGATTTTTCCCCCAAAAGATTTTTTTCTTATTACAAAATAAAAATTTTACGTATATATTAACCATTAATCATGCTACATATTTCCCCCAGAAATGTCATATATATTCCTCATTGTCTCCTTTGTTTATCCTCTATTTACATATAAAATTGCAGTTTCTCAATCTGACCTGAAATTCTACCACAATCACTACCCATTAAATTTTTTATTTATATTCTTTAAAATGACCCCTTATTTTTTTTCTCATTAGCTACTCTCAAGATTTAAGATTATTAGTTGTCTTCAATAAACAATAAAATTAAATGTCTCAGGCTAAAAATATATATTTTTTACCTTGAGAAGCAGTGAGAGAAGGGAAAAAATATGGATAGATTCAGGATTGATTGTAAAGGTCAAATCAACAACTATATGTTGATTCAATATGGAGCATTTTTAGAAAAAAGGGCAATGATTAAAATTTAAAGGATGGGCAACTGAGAGAGTAGTGGTGACATACACATAAATGAAAAGGTTAAGGGATGTGGTTTCTTCAGAACTGGGAAAAAATAAGATTCAATTTTTTTTTTAATAATAGTTTTATTTGTTGAGCACTCATGAAAGTGATCAAAATTCTTTATTATCCATTGAGAAAATTAACTATTACATCTAAGTAACCAGTTGGTTACCATTTATGAATTTGTTTTTTGTTTTGTTTTGTTTTTAACAAGATTGGATTTTGACATGAGGAGTTTTTTCACTAGGCCACTTGGCAAATATTTGGAAATGCAGTTTATAATCTCATGGAAGAGGTCAGATGTCAAGATATATAGATTGCATTCAATTCAATAAATTCTTATAGAGTACTTATTTGGTGTCAGAGAATTTTCTGAGAAATGCAGTCCAGATATAGAATTAAAGGGAGCCTCTCCTTAGGAATTCTTCTGTTTTAATAAGAAGAAATAGATATATACATAACTACGTATAGTTGTATGGAGGTATCTATAATCCACTGCAGAAATCCATATGAAGAAGCAATTCAATTTGCCTTGGTGGCTTGGGTGAAGCCGTGGCAAACCATAGAGTTGTGGACAATAAAGTTGACCACCAAGTATCACTTGCTTGAGCCCCAGGTATTGTCTCTCCCTATTTTGTATCACTTTGTGCAAAGATAATGTAATGACAACATGAGGCTCCTCTAAATATTCTGTTCTCTGCAGATCTATCTCTTCTGACTAATTCCTTCTATCCTCCCAGACTTGACCCCATTAGTACTTTCTCATTGAGGTCTTTCTTACTCTCTCTTGGCTTGTATTTCTCCTTATGAGTTCTCCTTATGAGACTCTGTAATCACTGCTATTTTAATATTATTAAACAGTGTTCAAATTATCTGTTTGCTAAATCTCTCATTAGGCTCTGAACTACTTAAGTGGGAGACTGATTTTATCTCCAGATCCCTAGAGGCTAGTCTAATACTTGACAATACTTTATTAAGATTCTTGATAAATCTTTTTGGAAAAAGAAAGGGGAAATGAACAGATGAGAAAAGTATAGTAGGAGGAACAAAGGAAGACAGGAATACACAGATTAGGAAATTCTCAAGGCAGAGCCTAAAATTGATAGGGTGATAAAATAGACACAATAGAGGACTAATGGAAATGATATAATTTTCTAGGAAAGGACAGCAAAAGAAAATTAGACAGCAATTTACAGTACATTGATTTGAAGAAAAGGAGAGAAATGCTTTTATTTCAAAGCACATATTTCAGTATCATGAGAGCTAGTGGGCTGAGGGAGGAGTACGGTTAGTAAGTCAAATACTATTCAGATTTCTATAGAGATGAGACTGGTTTGGTTAAGAAGTCACAAGTGGGATGTCAATGAAAATAACAGCCTAAGGAATTCTAAAAGCCCAATCTTCAATAGAAATACCAAAGAAATGATCAAAATATGTTAAAATCAACTTTGTCAGACTTCCAGAAGATAATAGATGTTTCACAACAACCAAGAAAATGCTGAATCAAGAAAAAGACAGCTTAAACCTGAGAAATTTTTGACATTTTAACATAGTCTTCCCCCATTCATCCCTGTCTCCACCATGACTTTGATCTTGAAGATAGTAGCCTATTTTCTCAGTGCCAGTACCTAGATCCAGAGTGGCCACAGCAGACCTTGGCTCCAAAAGGTCTGTTCAGAACTGCCTGGGTATTCCCTAAAGGACAGATGCAATACACATGCTTTTGTTTCTCCTAACTTGGAACTCTTTCAAGGTGGAAAAGCAGCTGAGTAGAAGACAGTATTCAAAATGTTAAAAGACAAATGAACAAGACTCAACCACCTGGAGCAAAAGAAAAGCTGGGGAGATAATTACTCTGGGCCTAGGGCTTGAAAGTCTTCTGCATATTAAAGGGAATCTGGAAAGCTAGGTGTATGACTTTGGAAAGAAACACTCACACAAGACCTGAGAAGACCCTAGGGTTTCAAATCCAGCTGATCATGCTCAGCACAAATAGAATGTAAACGTTAAAGCATAATTATAAATGTCCTGACTAAGCATTGAAGGAATACCTCAACACAGAGCCAATCTGCAAAAGACAAAGAGAATATTGCTTTTTGTTTTTTGTTTGTTCCAAGCATTTAAGGAAATCTCTGACTAGCTGACTGTAAGCTAAAGAAACAAATGCATCAGAGATAACATATGATGAAGAATAAAGTCTTTAAAAAATAGTTTAGAAAAGTTGCTAGACAAATAACTACAAATGAGAACAAGCAATAAAAACAAACCCTAATTTCCAGATTTACCACATTAAAATATTCAAAATGCCTTGTTTTCAATACAAAATTGAAGCATACAGAGAAACAAGGAAGTATGGACAATTCACAGGAAAAAAAATTAAGAGAAACTTTCCCTAGCAAAGGACAGACACTGGATTTACTATATAAAGGCAATAAATCAACTGTCTTAAATATGTTCAACAAGCTAAAGGAAATCATTGAAAATGAACTAAAGAAAACCAGGAGAATGATATGTCAACAGAAAGAGAATATTAGTAAAAAGATATAAATGTTAAAAGGAAATTAATAAAAATTCAAGATCTAAAAAGAGGTTAGATGAAATGAAATTCATTACAGGGGTTCCACACAGATCTGAGGAAGAAAAAGAAAGACTCAGGAAATGTGAAAAGATGAAAATTATAATCCATGCAACTAGTGAACAAAAGTGAGTTGGGTGGCTTACTAATATCAGAAAAAAATAGACTTTAAGTTAAAAAGCTTTAAAGGAGACAAAGAAGGACATTATATAATGATGAAAATGTTAATTAATTAAGAAGATGTAACAATTTTTTAAATTAATTTATTTATTTATTTATTTTTGGCTGTATTGGGTCTTCATTGCTGTACACAGGTTTTCTCCAGTTGCGGCAAGTGGGGACCACTCCTCATTGTGGTGCACAGGCCTCTCATCGTGGTGGCCTCTCTCATTGCATAACATGGGCTCTAGGGGCACAAGTCTCAGCAGTTGTAGCATGTGGGCTCAGGAGTTGTGGCTCACAGGCTCTAGAGAGCAGGCTCAGCAGTTGTGGTGCATGGGCTCAGCTGTTCTGTGGCATGTGAAATCCTTCTGGATCAGGGATCAAACCCATGTCCCTTGCATTGGCAGGCAAATTCCCAACCGCTGCACCACCAGGGAAGTCCCAAGATGTAACAATTTAAAACATATACACACCTAACAACAAAGCCCCAAATTATGTGAAGGAAAAATTGACAGAATTGAAAGGAGAAATAGACAGTTCTAAAACAATAGTTGGAGACATGAATACTCCACTTCCAATAATGGATAGAACAACCACAGAAGATTAATAGGTATATAGAGGGCTTGAATAACAGTATAAACCAACTAGATCTAACATACACAGAACACTCCACACGAAAACATCAAAATACACCTTCTTCCCAAGTGCGCATGGAACATTCTCCAGGATAAACCATATGTTAAGGCACAAAACCAGTCTCAATAGATTTAATAAAATAGGTATCAAACCAAGCATATTTTGGAAGCACAATGGAATGAAACAAGAAATTACCAACAGAAGGAAAACTAGAAAATTCATAAATTTGTAGAAATTAAATATCGTACTCAAATAACCAATGGGTCAAAGAAGAAATCATAATAGAATTTATAAAATACCTTGCAATAAATGAAAATAAAAACACAATATACCAAAATGTATAGGTCACGGAAAAAGCAAAGCTAAGAGGGAAATTTATATCTTTAAAAGCCAATATTAAGGCAGGAAAAACATCACAAGTCAAACACCTATTTTATATTTTAAGAAACTAGATAAAGAAGGCCAAACTAAATCCATGCTCGTAGAAGTCAAAGAGGGGATGTTACACAAAGAAAAGAGACTTTGAGAGTAATATAAATAATTGTATGCCAACAAATTGGATAACATAGATGAAATGGACAAATTCATAGAAACACATTATCATAAATGAATAAAGAAGAAATAGAAATCTGAATGAATACATAAGAAGTAAAGAAATAGAATCAATAATAAACAACCTCCCAACAAAGGAAAGCTCAAGACTAGATGGCTTTGCCGTGGAATTATACCAATATTTAAAGTTAAGTTAATACAATTTCTTTTTAAACTCTTCGAAAAAATAGTAAGGTAGGAGAACCCTTTCTAAATCATTCTGTGAGGTCACATTACCCTCATACCAAAGCAAGACAAAGACATCACAAGTAAAGAAAACTACAGACCAATATTCACTATGAATATAAATGCTACAACACTCAACACAATACTAGCAAATTGAACCCAGCAATATATTATAAAGGGTTATGTATGCTTTATGATCAAGTGGGATTTATCCAAGGAGGCAAGAGTGGTTAAACATAAAAATCAATTAAATGCACCATATTATGAATAAAAAAAACACAATCATCCCAATTGATGCAGAATAAGCATTTTACAAAATCCAACAACTTTTCATGATAAAAACACTCAAGAAATAAGGATTAGAAGGAAACTTCTTCAACCTGATTAAAGGCATCTATGAAAAGCTTAACAGCTAATATCATACTCAGTGATGAAATGCTGAGAGTTTTCCTGCTTAGATCAGGAACAAGAAAAGAATACCTTCTTCCACCACTTCTATTTAGCATTTTACAGAAAATTCTAGCCAGAGCAATTAAAAAAGACAAAGAAATAAAATGCATCCAAAATGGAAAGAAAGAGTAAAACTATCTTTATTCACAGATGATCTACCTTTTATATAGAAAATGTTAAAGAATCCATGGGAAAACTATTAGAGATAATAAACAAATTCTGAAGAGTTGCAGAAAACAAGGTCAGCATGTGAAAGCCAAAACAATCTTGAAAAGGAAAACAAAGTTGGAAGACTCAGGCTTCCTCTTTCAAAATTCACTACAAAGCTACAGTAATGTGTGGTACTGGTACAAAGATAGACATATGTAACAATGGAATAAAATTGAGAGTCCAGGAATAAACCTTAAAATTTTGTTCAAATGGTTATTGACAAGGGTGCCAAGACCATTCAATGGAGAAAGAGTAATATTTTCAAAAATGATGCTGGGACAACTAGATTTCCATATCCAAAAAAATAAAAATGGACCTTACCTTATACCACATTAAAAAAATAACTCAAATGGTGAAAAACTTAAATTAAGAGTTAAAATTACAGAACTTTTAGGAGAAAATATGAGTAAATCTTTTTGAACTTGTATTTAGATATCGATGTGACACCAAAGGCAAAAGTAACAAAACAAAAAGATAAACTGAACTTCATCAAAATTAAAAACATTATGCATCAAAAGACACTATGAGATAGTGAAAAGGCAACATACAGAATGGGAGAAAATGTTCACAAATCTGGTAAGTTTCTAGTATCCAGAATATATGAATAACACTTACAACTTGACAACAAAAAGACAAACAACCCAATTAAAAATTGATCAATGCACTTAAACAGTTCTCCAGTAAAGATATTAAAATGGTCAAAAAGTACATGAAAAGATGATCAGCATCATTAATAATTAGTGAATTGCAAATCAAACCCACAATGAAATACCACTTCATACTTCCTAGGACAGCTATAATTAAAACAAACAAAAAAAATAGTCTTGGCAGGGATGTGGAGAAATTATAACACTTATCCGTTGCTGGTGGGAATATAAAATTGTGAAGCCACTGTGGAAAGCAATTTGGAACTTCCTCAATAACTTGAAACATTACCATTTCACTCAGTGACTTCACTCCTAGGGATATATCAAAAAGAATTGAAAACAGTAGTCAAACAAAAATTGTACACAAATGTTCTTAGTAACACTGTTCACAAATAGCCCAAAAGTCCATCAATGGTTTAATGGATAAACAAAATGTATTATAACCATACAATGCAATATTTTTTAACCATAAAAATGAAGTACTTCTTATAAAAGTTATAATGTGGAATATATTGAAAACATGCTAAGTGAAGCCAGACATGAAAAGGCACATACTGGATGATTTCATTCATTTGAAATGCCCAGAATAGGTAAATTCGTAGGTCAGAAAGAGTTATCAGTGATTGCCAGGGACTGGGGGAAGGAAGAAAAGGAGAATCATAGCTTAATGAATACAGGGTCTCCTTTGAGGGTGATGAGACTATTTCGGAAGTAGAGATGATGATTGCACAACATTGAAAAGATATTTAATGCCACTGAATTGAACTTTCAAATGGTTAATTTACGTTCTTTACATTTCACCTCAGGGAATTCCCTGGAAGTCCAGTTGTTAGGACTCTGCGCTTTTCACTGCCGAGAGCCTGAGTTCAACCCCTGGTTTGGGGAGCTAAGATCTTGCAAGCCATGCGGCCAGAAAAAAAATAATTCACCTCAATAAAGAAGTCACCAGTGACGTTTGAGAGAAATGTTTTAGAGGTAATTGGAAGCAGAAATCAGATAACTGTAAGTCCTTTGGCAAGTTACTTCGAATCTTTGAAGTTCAGTCTCATGCTCTGTAGAGTGGAGGAAATGAGAGTAATTTACAGGAATATTTTAAAGATTTAAATAAGGTAATAAATATGAAACATTGCATTGTCCCCAAGTAGTGAGTTTTCAGTTATATTTGTGGGTGTTAGGAACTATATTATTATTGTTTCAAGAATAAAATAATGGCTAGTGAGGAAGAACAAGTAGTTTTATAGAACGTTTTATAGACTTGACTTTCAGCAAACTTGTTATTAGAGAAAAGGACAAACACATATCATGATACAGAAAAAAAATTTGAAGTATAACTAGATGAAGGAAGATGAAGAGTCATAAGGGATAGAAAGACTCAAAAGAGAAATTGAACATGCAAATGAGAGATGAAAAAGTTAATGGCACAAGTTCCAAAAGGAGGTAGAAATACATGGAATGATAAGGAGTTTTGAAAATAAGAAACAATGGTTCTTGTTCAAAAACAAAAGAGAAGGAGAATAACAAAGTTCCCCATGAGGTTGAGTTACCAAGAATTTATATTGGTCCCAACTAGAGTGGTTTTGGTACCTCCAGCTGACATGACTTAGGAGGGAAGATAAAAAGCACAGAGCAGGAGGGATCCCACAGCCCAACATGTCAGGATGGGCAACGGAAAAGAGAAAGGAAACAGAGTATGTTTTAGTGAATCCACATTTTGGAAAATACAATTGATTTCAAGTGGATTAGAGAATTTAGTGGAATCAGAAATGGAGTAAAGGACCAGAAAGGTAAAAAGGAGTTAAGGATATAACTATAATAATGAGGAGAAAAGACAAATTTGATGAGACAGTAGAGGAGTGAGATAAGAGGTCATTGTCATCAGAGAGGGCAATTCAGAGTTTAAATCTGCATTTAGAAAATTGCCACGTGATGAGAAAGACTTGCTAGGTATTCTTGGTGGGTAATGGAACAAATATTAACAAATTAACAAAAATTAGAAAATACTGACTGTAGACCATGTGCCAGAAACTGTGGAAGGTGCAGAGAGCAGGGCCTATAAGAAACAAAAACTACCCTCTAACACCCAGGTCTAAAAGGAGAGATACATAAATAGATGTAAAAATTCAATCTACAGTGGAAAGTGTTATGATGGAGGCCATACAAAATGTGCTACAGGAAAATATAAGGGAGCTCACTAGGACAAGTCAAGTCTAAATTGAGTCTCATAGTATGATTAATAACTATTCAGAGTCAGAAAGAATGAGGTTTTTAAGCAGAATGAATAAATATACAGAGATATAATCAGCAAAGGTGAGGAAATGGAACTGGATGAGGGAACCACTAGAACTTCAGCGCAAGAGAAGTATCTTTAATCAACTTCTTCTTGGCCAGATTATTTCTCTCCAATTCCTTTGTAATATATACCAACCTGTGTCCACAGCACAGTAAACACTTGCAACATTAACTTTCCTACACAGCGGGCTTGTTCAGAACATTGTTGTTTCTACCAGTTGTTATGTGCTTGCTAACAGTCACTTGTATTTTCTTTCAAACCTCACTTACAACAAATATTAATGAATGAATACAATTGTTTAATTAAGTTGAATAAATAAAAATGTTCATTCATTTAAAAAGTCACTAAAATAACAGGAATCACTAAAGAACTTTCTTGTTGGAAGATGTGGGAAAAGCAAGTAGAAATTATTGGGAAAACAATAAAAAAATGAAAATCCAGGTTTCTTCTCAAATGCCTTGAACTTGTTCTAATTTAAAGAATTGAAACGAGAAATCATAGATGCTTTTAGGCATTATGCAATAATATTAATCAGAATTCAAACCAGCTGACTCACATTTAAAGAAAAGATGATAGCTCTACATTAAATGGTATGTAAATGAATGTATATTTATTAGTTTTAATTAAGATGCTTAAAATATGTATTAACTATCAATTTTAATGCATCTGTCTTTAATTGATTTTCATAGCTGAGCAACTATGTGTCCTCATTGTGTTGGATAAGCAGGGCTTCTATTCTACTGGTAACTGTCAAGTATAAGAAGAGGAAGTGAGGTAGGTTGGTCAATGCAGTCTGGTCCTGAAGGGGCTTTGATGAAATGCTGAACAATGTAGCACAGTGTCCTGCACAGAAATGCAATTAATCAATATTTGATGAATGAAGAAAATATAGAGTTAGAATTTAACTTATAGGCAATGGCAAGATATTAATGGGTTTTAGCAAAATGAGATTGTGTGTAGATGGATTATTCTTTCTCATAGAGTGGATAACACATTTAAGATGTGAGAAAAGTGGGTGGCAGAAAATGAAGGAGATGTATAAATACCCATGTGAGGTCCAATTAGGCCTAAAGCCAGTTAAATTCTGTAGGGGTTCATTTCATATATCATACACCTAACTAATACTTGTTGCACAGCTAGAATTGGCCAGATTTTGGATTAGGTACTGCGGGTTTATTTATGAATCAGAAGGGACAAGAGGGAAACCATGGAAGATACCTAAGAGGCTATGGTTGAAATCCAAATAAGAGATAATCATGATCTGGACCAGAATGGTAGCAGTAGAGGGAATGACAAGTGGTTTAGTTAGGAATATATTAAAAGGGTAAAACAAACAGCATATGCTGATGCATTGAAAGAAGAGTAGGAAAGAAAGAGACAAGTTCATGATAACTAATATTTTGAGCCTAAGCAAGTAGAAAACTGGAATTGACATTTGCTGAGATGCGGAAACTGAAGAAGTAGATTTGGATGGGGAGAAAGATTAGGAGTTCACTTTTAAATGTTAAGTTTGAGATGTCTTTTAAATATCTAAGGGGAGATGTCAAGTAGGCAGAAGTATGTCTGAAGTTCAGTATGAGTTCACTTGCAGAAAATAAATTTGTAAGACAGCCATCATGTCCTATAAGTTTTTAAAAATTTAATTGTATGAAAAAAAAAACTTTGATAACTTTTTAGGCTGCATATTTTTAAGAAGCTACGTTTTCTTTGTTTTAGCATCAACAAGCTGTGATTGCAACAATAATTTACTATTCTTTCTTGACAATGCAAACAGAATGATATAAGTAACACTGAAAGCTATATATGAATGAGTAAGATATCCCTGTGTTAGTAGACACAGAATCTGGAACAACTCATTACTAAACATAATCAGAGTTATTGCTCAGAACAATATACAAATTATGAAAATCTGAAAATGATTCAAATTCAGCAAAAGAAAAAAAAAAGAAGTAACAAGTCTTTGGAGCAGAAGAAGTAAAGGAAGATGGTAGATTGTATGTTTAAAACCTTTCATGAAAGACAGCCAGAAGACAAAATAAATAAATGGAAAAGCTAGGGTCTAACAATGAGTTACAAAGAAAAGTCAAGCAAAACCACATTGATTTTATGCACATTGTTGTGCAATGTTTACTAAAGGAGAGAAGGGTTTACCATCTCTTGTGATAGATCAAAAGATTTTTCTAGATCTTAGTATTCTCTCTTCTGTCTTCAACATGTAAAAACAATAAAGATTCAAGTAATTTATGGTGGATCATATGATAAAAAGTTCATAGGTCACCCTGTTGCATTTTGTGCTCTGTTGCTTTGATTCCACTGCTGTCTCCTTTCCTTGCAGCATTATTTATTCAATCTGTTTAGTTTGCTTTACAGGCTGTGGCAGCATTCACAGGGTGGACCTATTGAACCAAGCTGTAATAGATGTAATACATCAATACATTTGAGCTGAACAGCTTTAATTAGGCCTGCCCGGTCATTTCATCAATTCAGTTGAGTACCATTGGGATTTGGATAACACCGAGCTTCCTGTCGAGCATGAGAATTAGAGCACTCCAGCAGGGCTCCCCCAGTCACAACACAAGGTTAGTTATTCAGCGATAATTCACGTGGGGAAGTGCCCCACACCCAACCTATAAACTTACCCTTACAGCAATATCTTTGAAATCCTAAAACCTTTAAACCCCAGTGTCAATTTGGAATACAGGCTGCCTGAAAATCCCACAAACAGATACATAAAGCTCTTTTCCTGCTCAACAGAAGAGCAGGAGTTTATTTTGTTTCTACTGATATACATATATTGACAGGGTCTAAGAAGATGCAAAAACTGTGCTAGGTGTAAAATTTTACGTATACCATTTGAAGTTTCAATAACACAGTTGGTTTGTATCTTGCACAGTAGTTGTCACATAGAGCCCAGAATAAATATGCTGAAAGTAACCTGATGCAGTAAATCTATACAAGTGAACCTTATAGCAGGGCAAAACCACTTCTATCTGGAAAAGGTAGAATATTTTACACTCAATTTTGGAACAACTAATGATGAATTTTCACATACAAAATACCTTCAAAATGAAACAATGAAAAAAGAACAAAACAATGAAACATTGGTCAGTATGGTTGGCTAAAACCCAGGTAACAAAGACATTTACATTTACACAGAAAGACATCCAGGTAACAATCTGATTTTTCTACAGTGTGTACAATGTGGAGACACAAACTCCTCCAGACACCCAATGAAGATGTGATGGAGAACAGCCAGCCAACACCATACAGGAAGTACTTTAGGCAGCCAGCACAGAAACTGAGCTGTAGTGCTCCCACATCAAGGAAGCCATCTGATTTTGAAAAGAGAAGGAATGTAGTGAAGTGGATTAGACTGAGGTCTCCAATTCCTCAAATGCTGAGGGTAAAATCAGCAGATTTATGGGGAATACCTCATCCGGGAAAAATAGTAAGCAGTCCTTACCAAGTAGTCTACCAAGCCTCTCATCATTCTTTTTCATCCAGATGGACTCCTTCCCCTAGGGTAGGTATTCTAGAAGCTTGGCTTGTTCTGTAGCCACATCTGTTAAAACTCGAGCCTGCTAAAAATGAGCCTGCTCATTTTCGAGGACCGTGAGTCAAGTGGCAACCGGGCTAATTTATTATGACTATGAAAGTTTTAAATTGTCTCTATGTTTACTGAAATGACAAGGGGAATGTAAGTTTCCTTTAAAAATTTGACCTTGTTGAAACTGTTTAGCAAAAATGTAAAGAAGTTCGATGTACAAAATTAGAACATAGGAACTTGCAAAAGAATAAGTGGGCTTGTTACTTTAAAAAATTAACCACATAGCTATGAGCTGAAAGGCTTATGTCATTTACATTTTAAAATAATACCAGACATAATATAGGTTAATTTGAAATCTTCTTTCTCTCAGCTGCAGACAAGAAAACTAAATTAGTCTTAATTGTGTCTTGTTTAACTTGACCATTTAAATTAGAGATTCTTTGCTAATCTAGATGCTTTTATAGTTAACACATCTTTTTACTTGAGATTCTTTTTCTTATTTGACTTCTTTGACCCATGGAATGTTTTCAAGTGGGCAATTTTAGCTTTGGAAATGGTAAGAGTGATGTTATAATTACACTTATAGGGCTTTATTAATATATAGATGAATATATATGTTATATATATATATATGAATATAGGGATCTCTGCAATATTCAACTCCACAGTACTGATATTTTAAATTCACAGACAAACATGTCATTTGGTAGCAAACATTGTTAGTTCATTTGTTTTAATATAAGAGAAAATGACACTCTTTAGTTGTAAGAGAGAGAATATAAGTCCAGTAGATATGAATATTATAAATTGATAGAAATATTAAATTAAATTGTAGTAGAATTTAATTTCTCATATTTTAAAATGCTCTATAAGTTTTGATAATGAATTGTCCAGTCAATAAATGCTGGGTTGTTACACTTGGAAGGGAAAATATGTCTAGAAATTTCATTACAAAGTTAATTCCAATAATGAAAACATATTGTATAAAATAATACAAGATGGGTTTTCTAATGCACATTACTGACTTGAATATATTCTAACAATTAGAATATATAAAACGTAAGTATTGTGCAGTTGAATCTAAAGATCTATTCAATGTTTTCTTCTCCTACCTTTTCCTGGATGTCCTTCCCACTCTGTCAGGGTCCCCTGGCACATTCATTATTGTGGCTACATATTGGACTTTTAAAGAAGATTTAGATATGGTCTCAACATCTACAATATATTCTTTATTTAGTTTCTTTTTTGTGTGGAGATATATACCTTTATTTCCTATCAAAAAAAATACATGACTATTAATTTATAAGAAAAAACACTGGAGTGAAAGTGAAAAACTGAAGTTTTAGTTGTTTCTTAACTTTAAGGCAAATAAATCTATGTAGAAAAATTCTCTTAAAAATAATTTCTAATCAGTTAATATTGGTTGTATGAAAAATGGAAAGAACAGTAAAATACTTAGAGAAAAAAGTAAAATTTCCCTTCTTCAATTCATACCTCTAGGAATAAACACTGCTATTAGTTTAGTGTATATCCTTTTGGATATTTAAAATGCATATTTTAACATTTAAATAAATTAAATATTTGTTTGACACAACAACAGAGATTCATGTCTAAGAAATTGATGTTAATAGAAAAATTTGATAGGGCTTATAAAATATGTATGTTTAAATATTCCAGAAAAGAATAAAATGAATGACTCTCCATAAACAAGACTATTAATACATAAAATACAAAGATAGATCTAAGAGAAGAAGATAGAAGTCATAGAAATTAAAATTTTAATTACTGCAAAAATTTTTAAATTGTTACTTAAATATTGACTAGGCACTGTGAAAGAGGGAAATATAAATTAGAAGAGAAGGGAGAGGAAAATAATATAATATATTGTAGTCAGATTTTTCTAAAAAATCACAATATAAAAGGAAGTTAAGAGACATTGACAATGGAGTGTGAAGCTCCAATATTCTATTTGTATTTGTTCCAGAATTATTACAGAGATAAACTGGATGAAAGGCAATATTAAAAAAGTTAATGGTTGATAAATTTCCAGTAACAAGAAAAGGCATGAGTTCTCAGGTTAAAAAGTTCCACCTAGTGCTAGGAATGATAATATCTGTAACTTTATACCTTGTCAAGTCATAAGGAAAATAAAGACATCAAGGATAAGGGAACATCCTAAAAGGTAACAGAAATATCTGAACATTTACCAAGGATGAATTATCAGGAGACATATCTTCAGCTGCTATAGTTGATAGAAGAAAACAGAAAAGTACCTTGAACCTGCTAAGAAGAAATATTTTTTTAAATGTACACCACCAAATTATAAAGATAAAATAAAGATTATACTTGGAATATAGTAATTTATAAATTTTATAGCCCCAAGAACCTCAATGAGAAAATATTATAGTATGTCCTCAGCTAAAGAGACATACATTCAGGAAAGAATTGAAAGTAGAAAAAAAAGAATAAAGAAAAATAAATAAAAGGAAATTGGTAAAAGATGATGGTAAATCTAACTAAGCTTTTATTATTGAGTTAGGTCATATTAACAGTAATTTGGGAGTGTATTTAATAAAATACACCCTCAAATGACATTAACATTATTTGGGTGTTTGTTTTAAAAGGAAAATGAAAATAGACTAAAACGTAATTGGGAATTCTGTGGGGCATTTACTGAGAAGTGTGATATAGTCCTTACCTAATTTGAGAGGAGACTAGGGATAATCTTCAAATTAAGCTATGTTAGAATACATAAATTTAAATATCTGTGTTAATGTATTAAAAGGTGTTACTAAAATAAAATATACAAACTTTATTATTTCCATCCAGTAATAGAAAAGGAGAGAAATGAAAAAAAAAATTAACAAATGCACCAAATAATAATCTCAGAAGCAAATAATCCCAGAAGCAAAGAGAAACTATAGCAAATAAAAGCCACAAACTATGATGACAGAAATACATCAAACAAATTGAAGTCAAAATAAAACAAAATGGCTCAAACATGCCAATTAAAAACCACTCAAAAAGGCACGGGGTGCGGGGGCAGATCACTTATTCCTCACTTCTGATGTTTCCTTCTCTTTGAAGGGACAACCATTAGTGTTACACTTCTGGGTTCACTCCACCCCTTTCTTCTTTTCAGCTTGTAGCTTTTGAGTCTGTGACCTGGAGGTTTACAGCTCAACCTTGTCTTCCTTTTTTTGACTTTGTGATCCAGCTTACATTAGGCTTTGTGTTTTCTGGTCGTTGGCTCCATGCTGAAGTTATATAGAGGTATGAACTATTAAAAGGTAAACGGAAGAATATTAAACATTTTAAATGTTCATTTGAACAAAAATCAGTTGGAATCAGGCAGCACCAAAAAGAAAGTGATTCGGAACCCTCCACCAACACGAGTGAGAAGGGGAAAGACTTTCATAGAGAAAAGGCAGAAGAAAAGCAAGGAAATTATCTGATTGGCTATGACTCAAGCATTTGCCTTATTTGGAAAAGGCTAGTTGACTGTTTTTGATTGCTTATCCTTAGGTTTTGGTTTCTTAACCCTGAACCATTCGGAGACTTAGGCTTTGGTTTGCTGCCTTAGGCTGCTGAGGTCTAAAGCCACCTTAGACTAATTTGCCTTCTAGTTTAATTAATTCAAGGGAACTAATACAGGAAGGCCTGCGGTTGTCCGGTTCTATCTGTGATTGGGTAGCATTGATGGTTCAACTCTAAGGTTCAAATTATGAAGCTCACTATTAGTGAACACCTGGGAGATATTGCCAATCTCAGCATTATAGATAATAAATATTTTTATATTTATTTACCTTTTAATATTTTTGATTCCAATCTCAATGATATTCTTTTGTTTCAATTAACATATTTTAAGTCCTATAAGATAAATAGGAATTGAAATTATTAATAAGCTTAAATATTTAATATTTACTATCAAATTAGTTATAGTATACACATTTTTGCTGTTAGAAAAATCTTCAAGTTTAAGCAAACTTCATTCATTTCACCTTTTCTTTAAATATATTTTGCCAACTCCCATGCTGAGCCTCTTTTTTGGACTAGGAATATCAGGACACACTTAATATAAACTGCTATGTGATTGAAAGAGGTCACATGATAGATATTTATAGGATGAGATGGGTATCCTGTGGTGCTGATGGCTTTTTCAAAAGCTATTTACTTTCTAATACACAAAGAAGCTATTTTGTCTTTTAAATACCACATTCCCTTTTGAGAATGGGTCGCAGTTCATTCTTAAAAAATGTCATCAACTTTAAATAATGGCAGTAGTTTACAACAAAGAAAAGCAAAAGCAAACCCTCATAATTTAGCTTTTTAGCAAAAGGAACATATGGTCAAATTTATTGGAAATTAAAAGGGAAACATCTGAGTTTGGCTGCATATTATGAGAAATTTTACACTATACTTATTGGTTGGCTGAATTCACTACTTGTCAACTCTAATTTATTCTGAACAAGTCACCTTGCCAAATGCCTGGGCTTTCATTGTGACCACATTTAGTAATGTAATTCTGACAACAAGCACTGCAATTCTCCCATCTCGTGTATATGTTGTCTATCATAGATGCATTTGTATATGCTTTCTTCTGTTTGCTTGTATTATATTCTCTCTGTCTGATTTTGTATAAATAGCATGTGTGAATTGATACTGCAGAAGCTTTGGGTTAATGATATTTTAAGTTATCAAAAAACAACTATATACACCACAAGTATAGCATTGCGTTTAGTTGTGGAAATTCTTTAACCAGACAATGATAGTAGATTTGGCAGCTGAATGACGTATTTCTGGAAATGGGAAGATGTCCTAGAGGTAACTTGTGGCTGTTCCTAAAGATTTATGAAAACTTAGCTGACACTTGCATCATTGATAGAGGTAATTTTAAAGCTCTTGAAATTCAACTGACCCTAAGATAATGGAACCACCACCTTCTACACATTTGTATTCTGTGGCAGGTGGTGTGGTTAGTGGTATGGAATATGAAATGCTATCATTATCTTCCAGAAGAATTCACAAAAGTAACTGAGGGCAAATGCACGGACTAAGAGACACTGCAAAGAAAGGTAGATACAGTGCTGAGTACCTGATGGGTGGTTATGTACAAAAACAAACAATAATGATAAGGGATTATTTAAGCAGTTAATAAACCATGAGGCTTGGCGATGCGCACAGCCACCTAACCAACACAGATTTCTTAAAAAGTATTTCCTTTATCATGTATCACAGCAGAGAATTTATATTATGCCCTAAAACAAATCAAATCCAGTGCATATGAAAAGTACCGTGAAATGTACTTAGAAGAACCTTGCTAAGGCGAAGATAGGTGCATATTTATGACACAGACAGCCGTGGGCTCCACAAATGAAAGCTCTGCTTATAATCCAAATAACATTTCTGACAGTATTTTCAGATAAGGGGAACGTGTGTTAAACTCTGCTCAGAAGCCTCAAATCTTTAGGCTCATTCAAAATACGGATTGCCCATACGAAATAGGATGATTATATTGAAATTCGGCAGAAATATTAATGAAAATCCATGGAGATGGCTAACATTCAACTGCTTTCAGGATTCAGTACTAAACTATGATTTATTAATCACATATTCATGGAAATAGTTTATTACACTGTTCTAGTCCTTCCCTTCTAAAACTGATATTCACCAGTGCCAGGTAAAAAGATTAGCTTTCAGAAAAAAATGTATAAGACAAGTGGAGTAAGAGAATATATAAAGATAAAAGACATAATGCATAGATTATTTTAGCAGAGGTTGCAAGTTAAAGATGCGGAACAGCCTCTACCCTCAGAATTTCACTTTGTCTTTGGCAACTTTATCACCTTAGTTATTAGGCATAATTCTTTTCTGTTTTCCTGGTCAGATCCCTCCCCTGTTGCCCAAGATGGATATTGTAAATCCATCTCCCTATAATCCAATCTCCTATTTCACCACCCTCCCCCATTTTCAGTAGATGTTTTCATCTACAAATTCACAAAGACATGAACTGTCTTAATTAAATGCCACAACGTTATACAACAGCTGAATCTATAATCATTCTTTCATCCTTCTTTGCTCAAAGGAAATGTATTTCTCTTGACTTAAAGGTTGGTCCCACCTCTTTCCATTGCTTCATTCATTATCCATTACTGTTTATTCATTTCTTTCTACCTCCTGGCTCCTTTTCTCTGTTCCTTTGATGATCCATTCTATTTTTATTTTTTCCTATCTCATAACTTATTTCCATTAATATTTGTTTCTTTAAATCATATATATGTATGTGTATATATATATATATATATAAATATATATATATATATAATGCCTTGCCTTGCTTCTTCCTTATTTTCCTCCTGTTACTGCAACTTCTTTTTTCTCCATCACCTCCCCATCCCCTTAACTCTTTTGTAGTGAAACTTCAAGGAAAGACTTCTTTCACTTCCTAACAATCACTTTACATCTCACTGTCCTGTCATCTAATACTCCAACTAATCCATTAAAATTATTTCCCCAGTGGATTCTTTTCAAGAGATATATATACATATATCTTCTGTTTTCTCCTTCAAAATGGTATTTATTCTTTGCTTTCAGATACTACATAGTCATTTTTTTTCTTCTTCTATGGCAGGATTTTTCAACTTCAGCACAATTGACATTTTGGACTAGATCATGCTTTGTTGTGTGGTGTTGTCCTGAGCACCGTAGGATGTTGAACAGCATCCTTGGCCCATCCTGGACCTCTACAGACTAGATGCCAGTGGCACACTTAACCAGCACCCCTCAGTTGTGACAATAAAAAATGACTCCAGATATTGACAAATATCCCCTTGAGGGTAAGATTGCCAATAAGGACCCTGGTTGAGAACCAGGTCTATAGTGACATATTCTCTGTTTCTCTTTCTTCGTTTACCAATTAAATGTGGGTGTTCCTTAGGTTCCACTCTAACATTACAACAATTTCACATTTATCTAATTTTTTTGTGGCTTACTGATACATATTTACACCTTGAGTCCTCTATATTCTTACCTACAGGACTACAGGACATCTCACAAGTACCTTACACTCAGAATTTATGAAACTGAACACATCATTTCTCACATCCACTTTCCTCAACCTGAATAGTTACCTGTCTTTTCTGGGTGAAACAAATATCTATCCAATTTCCAAGGCAGAAATATGGGTGTCATCCCTGATTCTTTCCTCACTCAGATACCACATATCCAATCAGCAAAATCTCAAACTGTGTATTTCATTTGCATGGTTACATTCTTATTTCAGAAGGCCATCATTTCTAATAAACATTACTGCAGTATATTTTGTCTGCTCCCAGAGATGGATACCTCCAGTGTATTTACCACACTGCAGGGAGAATACTCTTCCTAGAATGAAAACCTCATCTTGGAGTTCCTCTGTTTAAAGCATCTATGGTTTCCTGTTACACTAAGGAAAAAAGTACCACAAACTTCTTAATGTTCTTACATGCTTCTTAATAATCTGACTCCTGCTGTATTACCCAATCCCATCTTGTTTTTCTTATCCATTCTGAATTATTTCCAATTTTCTAAAAGGTATCATTTCAACCTATTTCTAGACATTTGCATAAACTACGTTTTATCTCCTTGGGACCTTTGTATTTTATGACTTGCAGCAGCTTTAACTACACTCATCAATCAGTTTTTAGCTGATGCATATTTATAAAGCTTCCCTTAATCTTTATGAGCCACCTATTTTCAATGTTTTCCTGAAACACTGTATACAAACACATTGTCACACTTTATTGAGATTATATGTTTGTCTATTGTTGTTCTCAGTGGCACATAAAGTGGCCTGTACCTAAAGGCACTGATTTAGTTACTACTCTATCCATAGTGAGTAGTACAGTGCCTGGCAAATAATGTCCATTATATATCTGTTGGATGGACAGTAAATTTGTGACTGAACTAAACTTTGTCACATTCATAACATTTCAGTTGTTTTACTAAATCCCACTACCACTTTTAATAGTTGATCTATTTATTCCTTTTCCTGACTTTTTAGATTAATTGTATTATTAATTCATTCAGTGAGCATTTGTTTATCACTACAGTGATATGTGCCATGCTAAGCTCTGGCAGTACAATGAAACCTCTACTGGTGGGGAAGACTGACAAATAAATGATACCAATAGGATGTCAAAGTGCCACAAGATGACAAGGACAAGATCTATAAAATCTGTAACAGCAGCAGCTGAGTTATTTGGAAATTGAGGTTGGAGAGAAAAGAGGACAAGTGGCATAAGAATACTTCTGGATGAAAGAGAACAATAGATTGAGACATGATTGTTAGGTCGGAGTTGTCCAAGTAACAAGAAAGGGAGGAGGAAGAGTCTTTCAGACAGTACTAAAACACAATATCAATCATTATTCTCCGATCTACCATGTATTTTGTTTTCACCACTGTGGGTATGGGCCCTTGAGAAAGTACCATGTGGTTCTATGCCTGTGGTAGGGCTTCACTGGGGCTAGAGTAAGGTAAGACCTGTCAGGTGCCGCACCTGAAGGTGCAGGCTCTAACAGGTAATGCTACTCAAGTTCTGATTTAAGAAAGATGGAGATAATAGAAAATGGTTTGGCACAGATAGTGAAAATCTAGAAACCTGATATCTTAACAGGTACTTGGTCAAGTTCTGTCTAGAGATAGACAGGAAAAGAAGAAACAGAAACAGAAATAAAATGGAAAATGGAATACAACCAGTAGTAAAAATTTGAACAATATCACAAGTACATGGCCAGGAAGCAAAAGCTGGATTTTCAGTTTAATAGGAACAACAAGTTGTATAATATAGAAAAGAGGTACATTTCGAAAGGAACTCCAGGTATAGAAAGGTTATGGTCAAATAGTCAAGAATGACTACAGAGAAAATTTTCATGGAAGGGTAGTGAAACATTTCTCATGGTGACCTTCCATCTCTTTAGGTGATGAAGCTGGACAGTTGATAGTTAACTTAGGACCAATTCTCCTTCAGTTTTTTATGCAGCATGGCACAGTGTGTGACCTTGGGAAATTAATTAACTACTCTCTGCCTCAGTTTCTTCATCTGTAGAATGTGGATAAGCCTATGTCACTGAGATGATGTCAGTATTAATCATTAATATTAAGTTTGGGATATTACTATTCAATTACATGAATTGTCCAATCTCGATAAGTATGAAATATGATATGAAAAATGATCCACAGTGAGTTCTAAAATTATAATGAGGTCTTCTCCAAATTTAAAAATATGCTAAAACTCTTTTCTGGAAGTTGATCCTTATTTATCTTTTAGGTATAGCTAAAATAAAAATTGTTAGAAATGGAAAATATAGTTCTCCTAAATTGAAGAATTTAGGAGAACTTTATTGCCAATCTAGTGCTCAGTCTACTGAACTAGGTAGACTGCCCAAATTTGAAAATAGTTGTAGCAATCTTAGATCACAGGACATATGAAGAATCTATATATTTCAAGGAATTCATAGTAGTCTTATGTTGAGCACTATTAAACATGTCACAACCTATGTAAACATACATTTTCTCTTTTGGAACTAATTTGTTGAAATAAATCTATTGGCCATGAAAAAATAATAACCAAAATGTTAGTGCTTCATTAGCAAAAATTGAAGATCTTTTGTTAAACAGTCTCCTTTGGTTCGTCCTATATCTAATACAGTTTTCATGTTTCATAAGTACAAGTGAAAGACATATCTGTGAGGTAGTAAGCCAACTGAAGATTTATAGAAGTGTATTGTTTTGCATTCCATTTTTTAAAATGGGATGAAGATGGCCTTAACATCCCCTCTTCTTGATTAAACTTTACACAAGCTTCTTCTTTTTTTCTTTTTTTTTTTTTTTTTTTTTTACACAAGCTTCTTCTTGACTTAGGCCCCTGATCTCCCTTTTCTTAGAGCATTTACTTTAGAAAATTGCAACTAAATTCTTTCTCTGCTCCCTTTAGATGTAAATTTTCTCCTGGCTTTTTGCGAATTTACAACCCAGGAATGTTTTTCTCAAAGACCTGGGAGACATCCCTTTGAAATGTAATCACTGTAGGAGTAAGTACCCCTCTCTCGCAGTCTCTGTGGAAGGGTTGGCACCTAACTTAATAAGCCACAATCAACAAACACAGATGGCCTAATAATATTTATCAACCTCTCCCACTCCAGTCCTTCAATACTTTTCCACTAGCTAAAAAATCCTCTCCCTCTGCCCTCATTACCTTTTGTTTCAGGGTGACTGAATTCAATCTCTCTCTCCCCTATTACAATAGTCTTGAAAGTCTTCCTTGCCTGTTTAACTCCGTCTGTTGAAAATTTTCTTTGACAACTGAAAATCGTAAATTGTTGACACATTCAAAGACGATTCCACAAAAGTCAGTATTAGAAAAAAAAAGATGGGATATGTTATTTAAAGTTTCATTTTCTACATTAAGCATTTGGGTTATGAATTAAATAGAACCATCCTCAAAATGTATTCTTGTATATATCAAAATAATTGCATATTAAATTTTGAATTCTTAGAAAATGCTTAAGTTCAAAGAAAATCATAACTTTTGCTCTCTTTTTCTATCTCTTAAAATATGCTCATTTGTGGTATTATTTGAACTATCAGGAAGTAAATTCTAAAACTGATTTCTTATCCTACTTCCAAGCAATTGATGTTCTATTCAGGAAGGTAGGATTATCTGTTTAAAAATGCATTAACTTTCACATAACCTCAATAAGTTTACCAAAATTCATTTTAAATTTATATTAGCACTGTGAAAGCTTTGAAATTGCTGTCTAACAAATTATTCACAGAGGTATTCAAAATGGCTCACTTCTGTGTTTCAATCCTACAGGGTTGTTACTGGAAAACTTATATGTAGTTGAAACTTTGATTAGATTTCCATCTGCCAAGTAAATAAAGTTTAAAAATTTTGCTTTAATAAATTAAAATAAAATTTTAACCTACCATCAGAAGTTAACATAGTGTAGGGAAATATATATTGGGCCATTTTAGTAGCTTGTACACAATTCTAGACTTAATGGTTTCTAAGCCACAAGAATATGAGCTAACCATCTATACTTTAGAGGACAGCTTGTCCAACAAAAGCAAAACAAGCCTTGTTCCTACTTCTTCACTGTCCTACCAATATTTTCTGTAAATAATTACCTAAATGTCAATTGTAGGTCATTTATATATTAAAATATCTTCATGTACATATAGTTTGTGGCCTAGAGTATACATTTTCCTATAAATTGCCAAAAGTAGCTGATTTGTGGGTCATAAGGAATATTGGAGCACCATTAAAGTAGTGTTTTCTCAGTAACTGTGCATTGCAAAGTGCATTATTCCTATATATAATTGTTTTCAGAAAATATAAACTTAAGTTTTACAAATCTCCTCATTAAAAATAAAAATCATGAAGAAATAATGTAAAAGGAATGTAATAATAATAAAATAAATTTTACCTTGATTTTCTAGTTAAATGGATAAAACTTGAATATTACAAGATAAATGTGTTCCTGAGACTTATGTGAAAAGGTGAACATTTTTTAAATTAACCATATTTGAAAAGCAATAAGGTAGTGCTCTGCATAAAGTCAGTAACTATGAAAGCTTAGAAAAGGAGAGAACACTTTTAGTAAAGGAAAGTATCACTACATAAATTATTTGGTTTGAGTTAAATATGAAGACTAAGTGGATAGTGATGCATGTAGGTTTATAATCCATGACATATGTATATATAGCATGATGGAATGATGCCTTAGGAGTATAGGTAGTATTAAGTATTTCAGTTGACACAGGAACAATGCATATCAGCAATATGACATTGCAAAATTCAAAGAAGTAAGCAAATATAAAAGACACATTGAATCTTAAAGTACATTGATGGAGAATTAAAGAAATTACAGTCCCAACATTCCTTTTCGTTGGACTATTCTGATGATTGTGGTAATTTCACGTGGTCATAAATGCAACATTTCCAGGGTGATTATGAGTCTTGAGAGCACATAATACTGCTCTTTCCTAATAATTTAAATGTGTATCTTTAGCCTAAACCTAAAGAAACAAGAAAGAGTTTAGAATAGAAAACAGTCTTGGATAGGGTTGTCAGATGAAATATAGTTAAGTTCCAAGTTCAATTTGAATTGTAGAAAAACAGTAAATAATTTGGAATTATAAGCATGCCTGACACTGCATGGGAAAAATGCATGGAGCATACTCATGGTAAAAAGTTATTTGTTGTTTATTTGAAATTCACATTTAGTTGGGTGTCTTTTATTTATTTATTTTTTTGCTAAAGCTGGTCTATATTTTGAAAGACCTTTATGTGGGAAAATGTGTTTGATTTATTTGATATACTTTCAGTAAATAGAATAACAGCAGGAAATTATAGGGAGGTATAATTAGGCTAAAAAAATCACTAAAATACACTAGGTTCATAAAACTGGGAAACAAACAAAACACAACAAACAAGCAAACAACAACAAAACAGAGATTTCAACTTTGGAAATGTTCAAGCAGTGATTGTCAGTGACGTCACAGAAAAGATTCTCTTTCAGATGCAACATTGACTCAGATGATGACTCCAGAGTCTCTTGTGATTAAAAGATTCTATAAGTTTGGAATGATCAGATTTGATAATTAACCCTATTTCTTAACCTTATTTAGGGAGTAGTCACACTTCCTATTCAAAGCATTTTCAATAAATTACACATGATACCCTATGACTCTTACCATTATTAGAGTAAGTAAAATAATTCTGTGTGAAAATAGGAATAATGGTCACTGTGGAATTCAAATGTTGTAACATTTACTTAGTAAACTTTCATTTCTAAAAATTGCCCCTAACCTTTTAAAAACAATGATTAAACATTTGATTTCCCATTTGAAAAACTGTTCTACACTAAAGTCCTTAGGAAATGTTTCAAATTATTTTTTTTCAGGATATTCATAAATTCCATTCTTGAGGATTGTTTACTTTTCAAAATAACCTTTGATTTACTAAGGTAAACATAAACCTATTATATATTTTACATAAAATTTAAAAATAGAGTTGTAAAATCAAAATCATATAGTTTTTAAATCCAGTCCCATAATCATAAAATTAAGTGATTTTAGTGGCAACTTATTTTCGAGGGAAAAATGAAAGTGTTAAATTATTTTAAGTATTAAAGAATGGATTTTGTTATAAGACTATGTGTGTTTCTAAAATGAGAGTCCAGATTTAAGAGAGCCCAACTTAACTAGTAACCAAGTATATATAAAATGAATAACTGTAGGAATAAGTTATTTAGAAAGAATGATTAAATATGTATGTCATATTTAGATGACAAGTGTTTGTGGAGATTGAAGAAGATGGTGTCTTAAATCTTAATACCATTTTGTTTTTTCATTGCACTGGGTAATTGTGTCCCACTTCAATTATATTGAGTATTATTTCACAATATGCATGATAGCACTTTAAACCTGAAAAGCACTTCATAATCATTGTTAATGAAAACTATTTATTAAAATTATTTTTTCTTCAGTTGTCATATTGAGTTTAAAAAAGCTTGAAATTTCTTATGACAGAAAGAAACAAACCAAAAAAGGAACTTGACAGCAGAGATGCCAATACTTAAGAACAAAACTGTATCTTCCAATAAAAAACAACAAATAAAAATTTTACTGAATAAAATTAGGTCAGATCAAGAAGTATTTACTGAATCCCTGTATGTGTTAGATGAAGTGAAAGACTGGTGATAAAGATACAGACATAAAAAGGCATGCTTCTTGTTGTCTAGCAACAGATGATGTAGTTAAGGAGATAGAAAAGGAGTCCAAAATACTATAGGATAAAAGAGATTGACTTGATCAACTTGCATTTGGAGCACTGGGGAACATCCTTAGATGAAGTCTCATTTGAAGGGTAACTTGGATGAAAAGATATTTTCAACAAATAGAGATAAAGAGAAGTGTTCTAATAAAAGGCAAAAATATGAGAGTGTGGCTGAAACATAGACACATTGTTGTAAAAGGAGGGGAAGTGAGTGTCTTGTATATTCTCAGTGGGTAAAGAAATCATTTACAGACACAGCGGGAGCAGAACTGTTGTCTAAATAACTACACTACTTGGGATTACAGCCTTCTCCATGAGTTTTCTGCTATGCTGGGCCAGAATTATAGTGAAGGTATTGGAAGAGAACCTGATTGTACTGGGAGAAATTTCCACCAATCAGAAGACCAAAGTGCACTAAAAGGCAACTAGTATGGGTCTCAGCACATTGTAGGTAGCCAGCAATTACTCTATCATAGACAAGGGGAAAAATTCAAGCCAATGAGAAGTGTGTGATAAATGTAACTAAAAATATCAAGACTCTAACTTGAAATAAGTTATTCCTTTGAATCTGGAGCAGTTTTATTGTTACATTCATGATCAAAATGACGGATGCAGAAAAATACTGGTTATCTCAGATATCAAATATCACTTCAGGGATCTATTTTACACTTCTTTTCACTCTGACCAAATATAAACAAATGCTTTTTAGAATTATTAAAGTAAATTTTATTTGACATATAATTTTGGATACATTACTGATATGAATTCCATGAAACACTAGTCTCGTGATGTGGTTTACGAACAACAGTTTATATGGTCAAATAACTTTTGTGATTATTAAGTTCAAATAGGGCTTAGAGAGCCTATTTAAGGTCAATTTAAGGAGTCTCATAAATTTACAATAAAAGAAAACCCTTCTTATTTTACTTTAACACTTCCTAAACATATGTAAACAGTAAATCTCATTTTAAAAATAACTAACTTGGGCTTCCCTGGTGGCACAGTGGTTGCGCGTTCGCGCCCCGGTCTGGGAGGATCCCACATGCCGCGGAGCGGCTGGGCCCGTGAGCCATGGCCGCTGAGCCTGCGCGTCCGGGACCTGTGCTCCTTAACGGGAGAGACCACAGCAGAGGGAGGCCCGCATACCACAAAAAAAAAAAAATAACTAACTTTTATTTTATTATTATTATTATTTTTTTTTTGCGGTACGCAGGCCTCTCATGTTGTGGCCTCTCCCATTGCGGAGCACAGGCTCTGGACGTGCAGGCTTAGTGGCCATGGCTCATGGGCCTAGCCGCTCCACAGCATGTGGGGTCTTCCCGGGCTGGGGCACAAACCCATTTCCCCTGCATCGGCAGGCGGACTCTCAACCACTGCACCACCAGGGAGGCCCCTAACTTTTATTAATACTCATGGAACTACTGGTCCTCTCAACATAATTTGTGACACACTGGTAAATTGAATTCAGGTTCTTCAATCTAATGCTTATGAAACTAAAGATTGTAGGTTTCAATTGTACTGTTTATATAGAAAATATGTCCACAATTAAAAATAAACCAAAAAAATTGCCAATCACTTGTAGAAAACAAAATAAATCACCTCCAACAAATACTTCTCCTGAAAAGGTAATAGATCCCAAACAGTCATTTACATGGTTGTTACTTTTCAAAAGGTAGAAGATATTTTGTCTAGGTCATTTCAACTTCCCAACTTGTGGCTCTGTCCATGTTTTGAATTACATCCTGATCAGAGAGGAAAAGGTGGAAAGAAAAAAGGAGAGAAAGAGAATGAGAAAGAGAGAGAGAAAGAAGGAAGGAAGGAAGGAATCAGAAGAAAGAAAGGCTAGAAGCTTGAAATATAAGGCAATGGGAAGAGTAATCAGACACTGATATGACATTTTCCTGAAAGTGGGAGAGTGGATCCATTTACTCATCCAGCCTTCATTGGGGAACATGTGATGGTCTATTACTCAGAGTGAGAAGGAGAAAAAAGGTATTGATCTGGGAGAGGGGAAAGTAAAGTGAAGAGCAAAACAGTTGTTTTGATTCCTGAGCAAATGCTTGGGAACTATCTTTTATTTCATTATTAGAGGCTCTAAAGGAATACAATATTTATATGAAGCATTAATTGGTGAAGAAAACCTTAAAAACTTAAAACAATGTCCTGCTTTTTTTATTTTTATTTTTTTGCAGTACTTGGGCCTCTCACTGTTGTGGCCTCTCCCGTTGCAGAGCACAGGCTCTGGACGCGCAGGCTCAGTGGCCATGGCTCATGGGCCTAACCGCTCTGCGGCATGTGGGATCTTCCTGGACCGGGGCACGAGCCCTTATCCCCTGCATCAGCAGGCCGACTCTCAACCACTGCGCCACCAGGGAAGCCCCAATATCCTGCTTTTAAAAAAAGCTATGTAAATTTTGCAAATGGTTTAAATGTAACTCAACTGCAGCTATAAAGGGAAAACATTTAAAATAGTGTAATCCTCAGCCAATCCCCAACAATTTTCTGAATTAGATAGAAAGGAATTTGTATCCAAGGGCAGAGAGAGAGAGTGTAGCAGAGAGTGGACAAATATCACTAATGACCAGAAGGGATTGACTGTGCTTTATTCATACCAAGCAGAATGAAAAATCAATTCAACGTTTCACCAGAAAGCACAGGAGCTCTTTTTCATGCAGTAGCAAAGTAATCAGAAATGTGGGTTCTCAGGAGCATTTAGTCATCACAGATCTATAGACTGTGCAAACAATTGTAAAACGTGGAAGGAGAAGAGAACTTAGAGAATTACAAAAGCAGTGAAAATAGTAAAAGGTATATCACAGAAGGGGTCTTAGGCTGATTGCTAAAATTTACCCCAAGTAATTGCAGTGCCAGTGCAACACATTTGAAACTTCAAAACTTATCAAATGGTTTTGTTGAATTTTATTTATTATTTTATACAGCAGGTTCTTATTAGTTATCTATTTTATACATATTAGTGTATATATGTCAATCCCAATCTCCCAATTCATCCCACCACCATCACCCCTGCCCCCCGCCGCGGCTTTCCCCCCTTGGTGTCCATATGTTTGTTCTGTATATCTGTGTCTCTATTTCTGCCCTGCAAACGGGTTCATCTGTATCAACAAATGGTTTTGTTGAGAAAGCAAATAGCAACTATTTTCTCTTAAATTAATTGGAAGAGGACAAGAAGAAAATGTAGTACAGGTAACAAGACTGAGAATCATAGACTATTGAAGCTAGAAATAACCTTAAAGACAAATATTAACAAGTGGCCTGAGAGTTGAGACTTCTCTAATCATAAGCCTGAACTAAATAAATTAAACATGGGCTCAAACTTAGGTAATTCACTTTATCCCATGCACTGCAGTAGTCTATAAAAAGAGACATTCAAATGAGATGAATTCCAAACTTCACTTCTGCAAAAACTTTCTGCACTCAAGGTTCAAACCTGTTGCTCCCTTGTTTTACCCTGAGATCCATGGATTCCTTACTTATTTCTTAAATGCGTATTATGTGTGAGGAATTGTGCTTGATTTGGGGGACAATGAAGAGTCCAGGCTCTCATGAAGCTCAAAGTCTATTTTTAAACTCCATACTGAAAGTTGCATATTTGCCCTCTTTCCATTTCTTCTTGGTATTGAAATTGATCCCTACAGAATATGATAATTTATATATTGTTTTGTTGTGTTTAATCCATTATTATTTATAGATTGACTTATTCCTCCTGCCCGAGGAAATAGTAGCAACTAAGCAAATAGTGTTGGTTATCTTTCTATCGTATCTGAGCACACTGAAACTTAACAATGAGGTGTGTTGAAAATACCGAGTACCAGAAGTGATACTGTTACACCACAGGGATTAAAAATACATGTTTTGGAGTCACAGAGTATTGAAAGAGAACATTGATTCTACCTTTTTAATAATAACTGCTAAACATTTATTGAGTGCTTCCTCAATAATATGAAAATTATTTTGGTTTTCTACTACTACCTAATAAACCATCTTGAAACTTAATGGCTTGAAGCAACAGAATTCATTTTATTCACTGATCTATAATTTGGGCAGTGCTCAACAGGGCCAGCTTGTCCTTCTTTCATTCAGCAATATCTAGGGGCATTCAAAATCTGGGATCTAGAATCATCTGAAAGTTTGTTCACTTATATACCTGGAGGTTGATGCTGCCTCTCATCTGGATCTGTAGCCGGGGCCATTGGAAGGAACACATTCACATGGTGTGGGCTTTCTCATGACATAGAGGCTGGGTTCCACATATCCCGAGTGAGGGATTCAGTCAGAAGCCATATCAGCTTTTATGACTGGAATCAGAAGTAAGGCAGCATCACTCCCAATGTAGTCTATTGGTCAGTGCACTCACAAAGGCTGCTCAATTTCCAGTGAAGGGGCAATAGAATTCCCATGTTGATGAAAGAGTGACAGGTCCTGGAAGAACACAAGGACCAGAAATGTTCAGTGTCTTCTTTTGGAAAATACAATCTGCCACAATCTTATGTCCCATTACTATAAAATGAAAAATGCAATTCCCCACTTGCCCAAATCCTCCCCAAAGTCTCATCACATTATGCATTAGGCACAAACTTTATCCCTTTCAATACAAGTTGGCGGCATTTCTTCCAATAAAGTTTTCTTAGAATTTTGTGAGTTTCCTATGACTTGTATTGGAGTTCATTCCATTAGACAAAAGCCTTCCCCATAAACCTCTTGTCTAAGGAGATTGTTAAAGACCCTGTAATGAGAATTTTACGGATAAATCTGTATATGAACAATCAGATTTTATTTTCAATTGTTAACCTTTAAAAGTAAACTCTGGACAATATAATATCACCAGATTTAAGAATAAAACTGTTGAGGATAATGTTTTCCAGTTATACATGTGAAATATGTGATAATGATAAATTATTCCTCTCAGTATGATTCTTGCTGTTGACAGGGAATCGATACTCAAAAATGGAAAAAAAAAATTTAATTAGTCTGTGGCTGTACATATTTTGCTCTATATGTCCAAACAGTACTTCAAGAATATTAGTTGGGCTCATGAATATTAAGTATTCTCATGGTTTAGTATGGACATATGTTCTATATATCTTCTGTTTCCCCCTCTGGATTTGTCCTCCATAATTGTCAACCCTGCTTTGTGGCCAGGGAAGCTGATTTAAATGAACTGGACTCGTCCTCCTGCTCCTGATTCTACTAAAACATATCAAAGGCACCAGTGAGAGATAGGATAGAGAGTAGAGTCATGTATTTGTTTTCTCTGCAGCCTCCCTTCCAGGTCTCTCTAAACTGACTACACATTTAACAACACCTCTCAACATCTTTCAAGGGCCCTCTCCATACACCACCTTCTTGAGATTTTGGTAATTTGTCCATCCCTTGGGTTCTTCTGTCCTGTCAATGTTTTTGGCTCTTAATATCAATAGAGGACTTTACAAAACTGTTGTATATGAGGATAACTAAGCGATACAATTTCCAATGTAATGTGGGAAACCGGCAGGTAAATAATTAGCAATAAAAGAAGCCAAAAAATCCTTCTAAGGACACATGCAAGAATTTGGGTGGAAATCATTTTTAACTGGATCTTAAAGAATAGGTAGGATTTTAAATGTACTTAAAATAGTTGGCTGTATTTCCTAAATTTTTATAACAACATTACATGGTAAAATATAAAATCTTATTTAGCTGATAATATAATTTCAATGAATTTTGAAGAAGAACATTCTAGGTAGGAGAAGTACTAAATTGAAAAAGAAATTAGCATGTTCTGAAATGTGGTTGTGAAACAAGGTGAAATGTGAAATTTTGTGGAACATAGAGCGGGCATGATAAAAATAAAGGAGGACAGCTTCATGATGCACTTTCATTCTTTAGGTCATAATTTATTGTCACCTGTTCCATGAAGGCTTTTCTAACCATTTCATCTAAATTCTGTTTTCCCATCTTTAAGACTTTCTATTCCCCTTTCCTGTTCAGTATTTTTATATAGCATTTATTGTAATCTAACCTACACTATATTTAACTTATTTATTTTATTTATTGCCTACCTCCCTCTCTACTACTGTTTAAGATATAGAACGTATGACAAAATACTATCTGTTGATTTGTGTAATTTTGTATCCCCACTGTTTAAAAAAAAATAGTTTTAGACACCAAGTGGTCACTCAATAAATATTTGTTATATAAGTTAATTAATGGAAAACTTGTATTTTTTTACTACATTAAGTCTATATATACAAAATTAATTTCTAGGTTGTGCTAAAAAGAAAAAACTAAGTATTTCTCATTGATTCCCTCTCTAATTAGTGTGTAAATTACTTCTTTTAATTATTTTCTTCCCTTCTTTATGTTTTTAAAATTGATTATTGAAACTTTGGAACTTTTCCTATTGCTAGACTTCTAATGTTGTAACCATAGATTTTGAGAGTCTCATGATTAGTAGGATAGTACGTTTGTTAATTCAAATGTGTTCTTTCCGCCTGATATTAGATTTTCCCCATCTCTACTAATGACTCACTTGTTCTGATTTTTTTAAAATAATTTGTTACATTCTTAAAACATCTTAACAGTGTCCTGTCATAGAAATTTGCACTCTAGCAAACATCATTCTCACAAGGATCTTTCCTCTTGTAAATTCATCATCTTAAACAATACTTAGGATTAGTTTTGGATGAGATACTTGATCCTTTAGCACTAATTTGTATATTACTCACTACCTTGATCCTAATTCTCCATTGTCACCTATTATTTGTTTTTCTAATAAGAAACATATTGTCAATCAAGCCATCTTGGCTTAAGTGAGAGGCCTTCTCTGACTCTCTATTTAAGTTCTATGACTATTCTATCTGTCATATCCTGACATTCCATATTGCCCTTCTGTAAGAGAGAAGAACAAACGACTCCATATTGAAGGGAACTTCCTCGGGACACTAGTCTGCCTCGTCCCAGTCTGCTGGCTTTCCAAAAAAAGTCATTATTCCTTGACCCAACAACTCATCTCTCAATTTATCGGCCTGTCCTGTGGTGAGTGGTATGAACTTGGGCGTAACACTTCTCTTATTCACTATTTTTCCATGTCATCCATCAATGTGACTATATTTTACCTGTGCATGCAATTCTAATTCAGCTGTTTGTTTTCCCTAGCACTTTGAAAACATTTCTCTGTTTTTCTTACCATCTATTGATGCTCATAAGAAATTGACTGTCAGATCATTTTTCCTTTGTAGATTATCTATCTTTTCATTATGGTAGTTTCATAGTATTGTCCTTGATATGTCTATGATTTTTTGTTTGTTTTCTAGAATAAAATTTTTATTCTCCTACTTTCTTTTTGAAAAATAAATCTATTATAATAATTTATGTCTACCTTTAATTCTGAAACAGCATCAGACATTAAATCTATTAATATTTTCCTCTGATAACCTATCAATTTTCCTCTCCTTAAATATCTACTTGATCTATGTTGGCTTCTCACATTACTTTACATTTCTCTTAGTTACGTTTTCATAATTTTGTTAATCTCTTTTTTCTATTTATGCCATAATCTAGGAGAATTTCTCAGTATAACCTTCTAACTTATTGATTATTTGAATATATCAAGTCTAAATCTTTAATTTCAGACTATATTTTTATCTCCAAGATTTATAGTTTTTTGTTTATATTCACTTAAAAATATACATATGTATATTCATGTATACATATATATGTGTGTATGTGTGTGTATATATATATATATATATATATATATATATACTATGTTTAGTGAGTTCTTGATTATGTCCAGACTGGAGTTTAAATTTCAATAGCTATATTTTTCATTTCCAAGATTTCTATTTTTTTCATATTTGTCTTTCTTGTTTAATGTCTTCAGATTATGTTCACTAACTTCTTTTATTTTTGAGTGTCAGCATTTCATTTATATCTTTGAAGCATTACATACATTAATTTTTAAGTATTAGAGATGCCACCATTATTTTCATTTCATGTAAAGAAAGTAATTTTCAAATCATGTTTTTGTTATCTCCATTAAAACATACAATCTGTTATGTTAGTTTTTTTCACATATATGGAATTTTGCTTTGCAAATCATTTTAAGCTTCAGGTTTTGACCTTTAAGTTTTCCTCCTTCCCTTTGTGCTCTCCCTTTCTTTTTTAGTGGTTTTTTGATTGTTCTCCAGAGTCCCCAGTCCTGAATCTTGTTATGTTTTCATTTCCAGGGGCTCCCAACTCACAGACATCTGGAATGGAGACATTCCAGACATGTCCATGACACTAATGCCCAGTGGAAGCTTGACTCAGGACTTCATTAGAAGGCACCTTGTGTTTTCTTCCCACTAAGCACACAGCTGCTGATAAACTGTAGTTCCAAGAAAAGGTGTGCACCAACTTATTTCAAACTTTTTTTTATAAATAGTAAGTCCCACATCAGCAAAAAGCCAGGCTCCAGTTTATCATCTTGTGTAGAAAGCGTAAAGTAAATTTCCCAAGCTGCCTTGTCTTTTCCAACTTGGAAATCAGTGAACTGTTCATAACAACTGTGCTCACTATTTTGTTTCTGTTTCATATATGGTCATTAGAAATATTTACTGTGTTAAGCATGATTATATTATTTGAATATTCTCTCTTTGTAGTCTTAGTGGTATCCATCTGAACAAAGACAAAAGAGTGTGGTCCTCAAACAATTTAAACAGAACCTGTCTTGATCATAATGCATCCCTTAACACATTTTAGTATTACATTTATAAAAATCAACATTATAATAACAGTAAGTCAGTAAGACAATTATTCATTGTTTATATTATAATGGAGGCAAAGGCCAAGTCAAGTAGAAATATAGACAATGAAACGCTTACATCTACTTAGTATAAGTAGTATACTTACGTAAGTATACTCATGTATATTACATAAGTATACTACTTATATTACTTATGTATGCTTATGTAAGTATACGCTTACATCTACTTAGTATAAGTAGTATAAACTCCTTAATTATGTTTCTCTCTTAAAAATAGAAAGAATTTTTGGCATGAAGTGTTAGTAGGAATTTGCCAAATGAATAGTCAACAGCAGTGGATCTAAGGGAAAAAAATTAGCATGTGAAGAAGAGTAGAGCTGCGAGAAACTACAGCCATGGTGGCCCAAGACTCATACCCTAATGGCCAGTAAGTTTAAAGAAAACGAGAATTTCTTCTCCAGTAGATCTGGCAGATTAGTCATATTGAAGATTGCTTTTGCCTTTGTTTTGTTTATGTGAACATCTGTGAATCAACTACTGGGATTAGTGTTTATTATTTAGCCTGGGACAAAAGTACACATCTATGATATAGAGATGAGAACCAATCCCCACTCAATTCATACAAATGAGAAATGAGGTTTTTTTTTTTTTTTTTTTTTTGAAAGGAGAACAGATGGAGATGCCAAAAATACAGCAAATATTTATTAAGAGGGTTGTTAAATGTGGCTGTAAACATATATTGATTACAGAAAAATTAATACTACTCATTATCAAAAGGAGACTAAAAATGAGATTCTGTGTACATAATCACATACTTATGACATACACACATGTTTTTCCATCTGCAGATATATAGAACTGTGTTTCCAAACACGATGTTTCTAAACCACTCTTTTATGTTGTTTAATATAAGTTGTGTATTTATTCATTCATAAATTCCTAATTTCCACATTAAACTTCTTGAGGAAATGCTTGCTTTATTAGTTTTCTAGGTGCTTACAACATATATGTCCCATAAATACTAGATAAATTGCTGCTTATAGTGTTAATATTCACATATATTCCTAAATAAATATGTATCTAAATAAATGTTTGTATATATACACATAAACACACACACACATGCATACCCATACACTAACCTATTTCCAGCTATTGCTGAAATAGATCTTTCCAAAATGATGAGTATTTTGCATCGGCTGTTTCAGTTAATAACACTTTAAAGGCATTTATTTCAGGAAAAAGACACTAATTATAAGGATATTTAATGACCTAATTAAGAACCCATTTTAGTAACTGTAATATTAAAATTGGAGTGAATATTCAAGTAAGTTTAAGGACATGATTTTATTTTATAATGTATTATTTTAATATGTACCTTTGCTTCTATATTTTGTAAATGTTCTCCAAACACATCAGTCCTGTATTATTGACCTCCCTCCCAACTCTGTTGACCAAAATCTCTGGGAATTCTACTTCAATTAATTTTTTTTTTAAGTTAACCTCTTCAGAGATCGCTCCCTGCATCTTCTTATATTAAGTAATCCTGGTTTCCTTTGAGACTATCTTATATGGGCACTGCTTATCTTCTGCTTTTCTTGAAAAATAAATAAGTTCTGTCAATTTTCTTTTCTATCCACTGTCCCTTGAAAAATATTTTTTTAGATTCACACAAAAAGAGACTTTGTCCCTTAAAGGTTAATTACACCTAATAATATTACCATTGTCCTACTGTCATTTTTTTATTGTTACTAACTTATCTGCCATCACTTCTATTTTTTATGAATTTAATTGTAATTATCTTTACATTAACTCTTGTGATCATCTTTCTTATCCCCTTTTAAACCCATTCTTCCTTTTTCCTCAACACAATCCATGGTAGCTTTGAAAGAAGGTTCCCAAAGTTTCATGTATGCCTAGTTCAATACTGCCCATGGCAAGACAGAAGGATATCTTCTGCATCTATGTAAGGAGCTCTGTGTCTTTATATAAAGTCTTCTTCTGGCCTCAACAATATCCACAGCAGAATATGTGAGGGGTCCAAGAATTTAGGCTTCACTAAACAAACTAATTATCCCCCACCATGAGTATCTCCCAACATTGGATTTGGGGAGGGGGAAGCTGAAATAATTTTGTATTATTGAGTAGACCATCTATCTTTACCCTCCCATCTGGCCCATACATACAGAATATCTACCTCATTATTATAAGATAGGTTATAATTTGAGTTATCTTCTTCCCCTGATAGAACAGTAAAACTGATTCTATCATGCTGTAGTGTTTGGTATATAAGTCAATATGAAGAATCCAAAGCTCCCATGTCACCCTTCATCACCCAGATTACAATCTCCATATAGTTTAGTTCATAATTTGCTTGATGCTTTGTGTCTCTAGAACTTAGTCTTTGTCATCGGAAAACTCTCCCATGTTCTAAACTTCTTTTCTCAGTGCTCTGGAGATAGTGATTCCCTTAAAGCTCTACCAATTGATGTGTTTTGTTTTTTTTTTTTTTCTCTCTCCCTCCTTTGTTGCACAAAGACATGAGAGTAAGGTAGGTTTTCTACCTGTATATAATACTATTTCTATGCTATTATGACTCCAATCTTAATTGAAAAATTAAAACAAAAATAATAAAAACAACTCAGCTTCTTTGAAATCTTAATATCCTACAAGTCACTAGCTTTCACAATTCAGTAATAAACCATACTTCCAATCACTCCCTCCCTCACTTTAGTATCTGTCTTGTTTATTGTCTCTATCTTTGTACCTTTTTTCTACTACTCTTCCTATCCATTTACATTTCTCTCAGTGTTCATATAGATGATTCATCCAACAACATGACCTCTTAGTTTTGTATTCTTCTTACTTTCAACAGTTTTGTTTTCCTCTCCATCTCAGTCATTTTCTACCACACACACACAGCTTAGAACCTGCATTAACAGCAGTGGTACTTTTTCCAGCATAATGATTTTAAGAATTTCACCTCTGCCACAATCTGTCACCATTCATCCCTCACTCTCACACTTCTCCATTCCCCCCCATAGCCCAGTTGTGGGTCTTGATACCTTTCTGTTCTATTTTCTAGAAAATAAGCAGTAAGAATGAAAAGAGTCATTGGTTTGATTGTTTGAAGTGAGGAAGGTCTGGAAATGTTGCTGCCTACACAGTCAATATGAATAACATACGATACTTGTAATCAAGGTTTTCTAATGTGTTGGTAGAACTGTCAGCCAGAAAAACAAGTATAAATCAAGACCTAACAATGTTAAATATCTAAATCATGTAAAAATTAGTTTAACTGCCTGTAGAAAAAAAAATATTGTGACTTCAACAACATAGATATTTATCCTTTCACAAATAAAGAAATCTGAAGAAATACAAGTCATGGGTGGTAAAATAGATTCACAGCCACCAGTTACCCAAGCTCCATCTTTGTTCCATGATTTTTAGCTGGAATTTTTATCTTAGATTGTGACATGGTCCAAGATTCTATGGAACTCTAGCCATCATATCTGAGTCCCAAGCAAGAGAAAGGGTCAAAGATATTTTCCCCAGTTAGAAAATTATACGGAGAAGTGTCCAAAGTAGTCAAGAAATCTTTCATTTTGTGATTTTATGATTATTTCCTTAAATCTAACCAAAGCTGGCTTCTCTAAAAGAGGATAATTTAAAGATCATCATGTCTACTTATGGATCATTCAAAATGATCTGGGTATATAACAGTAACTGCCCTTTAGATTTATATTTTGTTTATTATAGTGTAGTTTCCTTTTAATACATGATCTAGCAATGCTATTTACCTAAGCATCTTAGCACCTTTTGTGTATATTCCCAGTGAAAACTTAAAGAACTAGTGAGCTCTACCTATATAGTTTTATGTTATATTTAATGATGCATAAAATCACTTAAGGTCTCAAACTTTTCATATTTAGACAGATTCAATTGTGTTTTGATTCTGAATTAATTAAATGCAATTAAAATATTCTGAGACATACTGGAGGCATTTTAGCTTATATCTTAAATGACATCATACATTTAGGAAATGTTTCTAAAAGAAGACAGAAACTAAGTCTACACATTAATACAGAATCCAAATTTTAAGTTCTACTGAAAATAAGCAAATCAAACACAGACAAACAAAAATTTCAGTTAAAATAGAAAATATAATCTGCTTAACTTGAAGCTGTCACTCAATAAATTCTTAAAATTTTGAATCTTACAAGGACTGGCTATAGTTCATTAGACTTTTATACATGGTTAAAGTTTTGAAACAAACATTGCATTCTGGTATAAATTTATTTGGAAGAAAATTCTAGGTTTGTCTACCAAATAAATCCCAGTAAAAACTGTTCTACTATTTCTCTTGAGAATTTATGTTTTGAAACATTATGATTTGCTTTGATGATGCCATGGACGTGTATATTGGAAACAGATATGTTGAGATTTTCTTTAAGTTTCATGATATAAGTTTTTTACCAAGTGATCTAAATTTTGAATATAATATTATTCTGTTATACTTTTACATTTATCATATGCATTTGAAAACAAACAGTCAAATAATCATTGACAGCCAACAAAGTTAAAGATTTTTACATGTTTTGCTGTTGAAAGAATCCAGAGAAAAAAATTATAACTAGGCATTCAGAAAACCTTTTGAAGTGCTCTGAAGTATAACAATAAATTATTTTGCTTAAGTTCAAAACACTATTATTTAAATGGTCTGTAATTAATCTAATCCATGACATTAATTGTCAAATGTACTTCATAATGGAATAGCTGTCATGGCTTAATTATTATGTTTTAGGTAATACTATCTCCTTCACGTATTAACTCCACTGGATTTAATAAGAAAAAAAAAAGATACTGCAAAGCATAAATGATCAAACCATCATCACATTTTCTTTCCTTGAATACTTTCTCTCAAGAATCAATGATTCCATAAAATACAACTCATCAGAGCTTCGAAGGAAAAGCGTCTCTGAAAGCTACCCTTCCAAACTTGTGTATGTGCCTCGTCTTTTATTTTCTTTTTATTTTCTTGTCCTTCCCATCAGGTCTCAGGTCTCTCCTTCCACTGATTCTCCAGGTTCTTCCCCACTGGCTTCCTACCTGGGCTTCACACTTTTTCTTGTTCCATATCTTACCTGTCCTCCAGTTCCTCTATAAAATCACCAGAGACCTTAAAGATAATGGAGCTAATCTAACAAGCTAATATAAAATGTTAATAAATTATATGGGTTTGAGATATTTACTTTGATGCTGGGATATCTACCATTTAATAGAAAACATCAGGTAAGACAAATAGAGGAAAAAAAGACATTTTAGGGCATTGCAGTCACACTTGAACCACAAATGCACTGGCTTATCTCATTAGAGTCTTAAGCTGATGTAGTCAAAAATTTGGAAGCAATGTTTTCAAAATTAATCAGTTAATACCCTAACATAGAGAACATTTTTTTCTGAAGTTCTATGATTTCCTATTTTGTGGATCATAATAAGTAAATTATGTCACATTGTCTAAGTTTATAGAAAATAAGGGGAGGAAGGCTACACTGAGAACTTTGAATGTTTATAACTGGGCAAAAACAATGTACACAATACCTGAATTTTTAAATGATGCAGTAATAGAAAATATAACCGAAGCTACTTCTTTCACAAGGCAGCTATTTCAAGGTTATCTCTAGAGCCTCCCTATCCAAAATAATCCCATATAACTGTTTAATCTCATGGACATGTAGACTAAGGTGTGCCTATCTACATAAGAGGCATAAATGCCATGGCTGATTCAACCTCATCTAAGAAGTAATCAGTGATAGTTTTTTATTCTAAATAATAATACATACCCCCTCTGGTAGGCTGCCTTGCATAAAAAAGTTCCTGATAATATGTACTTTTATGTGTAATGATACAGGAAGCAGCAGGAAGATGTCACATGCCTTACGAATAAAAGTGAGAATGGTGGTAGACCAAAGTAAAATTGGAAGATACACATTATATTCAGAATAACTTTGTCTCATTTCTAAATGGCCAGCCCTAGTCTCGGTGTGGGCACTGTTTATTGACTGGAAAAACCCTGGATTGACACGGAACTTTAATAGATGTGGAAGTGGCTTTCTAAGTGTGCCTGCTGCGTTCCGGTCAGGAGATGTCAACACTTAACTAGCTCGGGGTTTGAGAAAAAAAACTTAACCTTACCACATGCCATTACAGTTAGTTAATTGCTGTGACCTCTATCGTAGACTGTGATCATCGTTGATATTTTCTGTTTAGAAAATAAAGAAATGACTAATGAATGATATTTTTATGAATGGTCAGGAGAAAACCATGGCTTAAATCCAGAAGACCATCATTTTTTGAAGTTGTACTTTGACAGGCAGGCTGTGGAAATGATTTTCTTAGGCTCCCTTCTGACCAATTCATAGAACAATTGTGATAAATCACAGTTGTTTTATGGAATTGAGTTACTGGTACCATGTCACAACAAACTGATTAAATTCTCCCAGAAGAAATCATCAACTTTATTGGGACTAATGGTATATAAGATCTTAAGTTAGAAAGTTGTTTTCATTCACCCTTCAAGGAAAAGTCTTGCTTTTGAAAACTCAGCAAAACTGATTTAATATTTTCAGAATAGACCTTATCCAAATGGTTCATGACACCATTTTTCACATTTCAGGATATCAAAAGATATTATTGTCTTCTTAGTATAACAGTGACAATCTCCCTTTCAAAATATTTTACTAATTAACCCATCTTGCTACAAAGTATGCTATTGGCTCCCTTTTTTCACGTTTACTTCTCTTATTTTAATATACTTAATGTAACTCTTTGCCTCAATCTTTGTTTTTTTCTTGATTATGTGACTTGAAAATCACGTGTACAGTTTCAACACATGAACATAAACATGATTGATTTTTGATGCCTCATGACATTCAATAAATGTTATTTAATGAGTTCTTGATATATAAATAACCCCACAGTGGGATTGAGTCCAATTTTACCAATCGCTGTATTAAAGAGACAAACAGGGATGTACCTTGCAATGTATGACTAGCAGATTTGTTTTTTTTTTCACCATTATGGGTATTTATAAATGGTCCGAGATAGCTAGTCCATTTTCTTATTCTATACACTTCCTTGTTCAGGATAAATGTTAAAGAAACCATCTGAGTCCTAGAATCTAAACTAGCTTGTGAAAATTATTCATTATGCATTAAAAATAGTTGCCTCCTTAATATTAAAATTTTAATTTTCATAGTTCTTTAGGAAAAACAAAGCTCAAATATAGAGTCCCCACATACTCGGTATTCTAAAAATGGCTAACAGTTTACTTTCAAGCAAAAGTGATCAATTTCATGTTTAAACAATGGAAACATTTAAACAGGGAGGCAAAAGGATTGTGATGATTAATCTTATGTGACAATTTTATTGGGGCACAGGGTGGGTGCCCTGATATAACATTATTTGAGGGTGTGTCTGTGAGGGTGTTTCTGACTGAGTAAAGCAAAATGCCTTCCTCAGTGGGGGTGATTATCATCCTCTCCATTTAAGACCTCAATAAAACAAACAAACAAACAAAGCAAACAAAAAACAACAAAATATATAGGTACTATTTGTTCTGTTTCTCTGGAAAACCCTGACTAATACATGGATTGCCTTTGTTTTTTAGAGTAGTATATCAGACAACTCTTCTATTGGAAGGAGTAGAGACTACACTAAAAAATCAATTAGAAGTTGATTACAAAAATGTGTTTGTTATATAATAAGGACTATGACTAGAACCATAGGTCAGGAAAGGAGATAAAATATTCAAAAGACAATTATGAGATATGTTAAATAAAATTATAGAAATCAAATTGACATATATAAAAAGTTACCATAAGAGAGAATTTTCAAGAACGAGGCAGTGGTGAGAAGTATAAAAATGCAATGTATAAGTCCTAGATCCTGAGAACTGGAAATCGTCACTAGGGATGATCATTGATGGTGATAGATATGAGATTGTAAAAGTTAAATTAGGATAAACATTGACAAGATTAATAAAAATAGTGACATTTATTATTTTACACATAAGGAGGTAAGGCTCAGAGAGGCTTTTAGTTTGTTTTTTTTGTTTTTGGGTTTTTGGTTTGTTGTTTGTTCTTACTGGCTTAAACTCATACAACATGTAAAGACTGAGATAATATTGTTTCCTGAACTTATGACTCAAAATTTAGAGCCATTATACTAATAAGTGTATCAAATATTAAAAGCAAGGCAAGACCATCCTAAACATTTCAGATATAAAACTTGCTAAAACTTAACTTTGGTATGATAATTATACAGTGAGTATGGGATGACAAAACTTACTTGGGAATCAGCTGACCAGTAGATCTAAAAGAAATTTTAAGAAATGTTATAATTATGTAAAATAACAATGTCTATTATTGAGTTATAATTGTAAAAGGCAGAGAAACTATGGTACCAAACAAATTAACTTCTCATGCAGAAACAAGATATGTTTGTAGCAATACATATATGTGCAACAATGAAACGAAACAAGATTAATTTCAGAAAACAATAGATCCTAAACATGCAAAAATACAATCTTCAATTGTATATACAATAGAAAAAAATGTTAGACAAGGGTCTTTGATTTCCTGTTTTTAGGCAAAGATAATTATAATACGAAGGGCATTAAGCTATAGTCACATACATAATCATAATGCTAAGGATAATAAGTAATATGCACATTGTGAGTTAGAGTATACAACATTTTTTACTTACAACTTAAAAATACCTTGCAAGTTATGACTAACAGATTTGTTATTTTTTTTCACCATTGTACAAATATTAAAAAAATAAAACCTCAAAGGGTTAAAGTAATTTTTCTCAGTTTACATAGCTATTGTGCTCTCAGGACTTATGGTTCCAAATGCTTTATGTTTATGTCACAAACATATAGAAGTGAACGAACACACTGAGACATAATTCAAATGGCCACTTGGATGTAATGTAATCTTTTGGACAAGTCTTTAGGTATAACTGAATCACTAATATGTACATTCTTTGATTACCTTTAGTTATTTTAGTAAGGTTTTCTGCACAGAGTTCAAGCTTATATTTTGATGTAACCTTTTCAGAGATAACTTTATTTTCAATTTTAAAGTTCCTTTTTTTTCCTTGCTGACATTATACAATTCTCTAAGTTTATTCTAAAATTTCATTCAATGAGTAATCACCCATGCTTCATCAAATGCATACAGTGGGGTAATTGTGGTGTGTGTTGGTGTGTGTTTGTAATTGGTGTACTTAATATATGGCTTTCCAGAATCCTTTTATTGAATTATCTGGAGCATACCTTTTATCATCCTCAATTGGTATTTATAACATGGTCAAATCCCTATAATATATGCTAAATAAAATTTTATAAAGTCATTAAATGTTTTCTAAAGGGTGATTCCAATGATTTTGTATATAAACACCCACCACTAATACACCAAAAATGCACATGTATATGCTGATTTTTATTCTATTATTATTTTTTTAACTCACTGATTTGGAAGGAGGACTTATAGCTGGCTATCAGCATCCTCCTCACTGAACAATGCTGGTGATTCTGCATCCACCTCTGTGTATTCTATATGGCTAGAAGAGCAAATCCAGGTAATGGAGCCTGCGATAATGTAAGATACAAGCTTCAGCTGAGCAAGCATCTACCTGAATTGGGCATAACTAGTTATGGTTTCCTCAGAGATATTGCTGCTTTGGAGAGGATGTTTCAGAAGTTGTGTGCTTTGGGTCCCAAACTAGTAGAACTAAGGTTTAAAAAAATGAGTGGTCCATTTTAGCCAAAAGTATCTGTAATGTGTGTATTTCTCCTTTGAATACTCAGTGTATACGGTTTATAATTGGTTTGCTGTGTTCTCAGAGCAGTGATATAAGTGACTAAAACAAATGGTGGGAGGAAAACTTAGTGTTGCCTATTATTATCTGTAAAACTAAATATTTATTTTCTAGCATATACATTATGCAATTGTCTACAGCTTTTTATTTTTAATGCTATTAGTTGTACTTAAGGAAACACAGAGCTCTTCATCCGAAACCAAGCTGTTTTTTACTTAACTTATATACTTAATAACCTTTATAGAAAGACAGTAGTAGCGTCAACAATTTTATGGCTTGAGATCAGCATACAAGTTGAAATTTATAGTCAATGACAGTTGTTAATCTTCACTTGTAATGTTATATTTGTTTGCTTCCCTTCTGAAAATATTTAGTTAACTCTACTTTTACTCAAACATTTATTTTATATGTAACTTTCATGCAGAGAAAGTTAAATTGTTTGTTAAGAAAGTTTGAGTAAAAGTACTGTTAAAACTATCCTTACCGACACAGACAGAGAATGGACTTGAGGACACGGGGAGTGGGAAGAGTAAGCTGAGATGAAGAGAATGGCATGGACATATATGCACTATCAAATGTAAAATAGATAGCTAGTTGGAAGCAGCCGCGCGTAGCACAGGGAGATCAGCTAGGTGCTTTGTGACTACCTAGAGGGGTGGGATAGGGAGGGATAGGGAGGGTGGGAGGGAGAGGCTAGAAGGAGGAGATATGGGGATATATAAAGCAGAAACTAACACACCACTGTAAAGCAATTATACTCCAATAAAGATGTTAAAAAAAAAAAAACTAACCTTATTTTATGCTCTCACCACTGAATGTTCTCCATTAAAAATATTAAACTTATATGCTCACAGTCATGTGTTCATTTGAATAGGGAAATTAATAGCTCATATGTGGCTAAACTGAAGAATTAATTTTGATACATCATACTCCAAATAAATGTTGAAAACAAAAATATTGTTACATATAGGAAAATACTAAAGATTTACACTATTCCCATTTACACCTTGTGTCATTTAATAATTTGACTAATTCTCTCATCCCTATTCCTATAGATTTCAGTTTGCAACAAGGAATATGTTTTCCCATGGGCAAAGCAACAAGTGAAAAATAGGTATTTGAGCTTCTGAAAATAAAATGCTGTCACATTCTTGGACCTTAATATAATTAGGTTCCCATTATCTTGGCAGACTCTTCTGGTGGCAAGCGTTAATGGTATGAGTATGATGGCAATTCAAATATACAGAACAGAGAAAAAGAAACTAAGATTTGCTGTGTGTCCCACATATGTCAGGCACTCTGAAAGCTGGAAATTTTATATAATAACAACAATAAGAGCATTCATACATAACACTTATATACATATTTCAAATGGCCAGTTGTTTTATAATTATTTACTCATTCATTTCTCACAATAATCCTCTGATATAGGTGTACTTTTATTTAGGTATTAGATTATGCCATATCAAATTAATCACTAATCTCAGACTTTTAATATAGACTGAGTTTATTTCTGTCTTAGGGTCCATATCCAAAGTAAGTCTGAGACTGATTGTGTGTGGAAAGGGTTGTGTTCGACACAGTCACTCAAAACCAAAGCTGTCATAGCTGCTCCCAGCTATTCATTGACCCCAAAGTGACAGACATTACTTGTGCCCACATCCCTTTGACCAGACTTTGTCTCAGAGAACTACAAAACAAAGGATAGGAAAATAAAAGGCAAGCAAAGAATATTTGATTAAACACCACTCTTTGCAAGTGTGTCTTTCTGATGTTCAAACTATCTGATTCTACTTAGTTCCATGTTCCATAACCACGCGTTTCTCTGGGGCTATGCACATTTATTATCACTTTTCCTGCTTGAGGTAAACAGACAAAGTATTTTTTTTAGCCAGGATTGTAGTCTCTTTGACAGAAGAATGAATGCAGATTTCCAAGTGGAAGACTACAATAGGAAACATATATAATTGGATTTTCACCCTGTTACTCCTTTATCAATAGAGGGTTTTTTTTTTTTATTTGTGTGTTTGTTTTTTAGCAAGAAATTTTAAAACCACACCCTTAATCTGATCTGTGCTATAAGAGTTAGTTTTAATTTTTTGTTATTATTTAAAGGAATATTCCATTTCAACACCTAATGTTTAGGTTCTCAAAGTAGTTAGAATCTCTAACACTGCAAGTGTCCACATTTCTGGAATCTATCCTTTTTCTTTTTATCAATCTGGCAAACTAGCTCATCTCTTTCTTACAACACCTTGCCAAACACAGGCAATTAGAACTAACACAAACCATAATGCCTTGTTCTCCAAGCTCTTCTCCTGTAGTAAGTTACCTTAGTCAAAAAAACAAAAAAAACAAAACAAAACAAAATATCTTTTCTATAATTTTAAATGACAGTTTAACCAAATAATTTGGAGCTGTATAACAATATTTTTCAGCCTCTAACCTTAGTTTCTTTGTTGTCTGCTCCCAGCTGCTAAGCCAATACCACAGTCTATGTTTTTGTTTGGGAAATACTCTACAGCAATTTCAGTCATGTATAGTAACATAGATGGTGTTTCAGCTGTTGTTATCTTCTAACAATCAGACACTATTTTTTTAGTCTCTTGGTCTGGCATCTTTCTTTGTCCACTCTTGAAATGCTGGTGATCTCTTTGGTTTCATCATCATCCTGAATCTCTTCTTACTGCACATACTTTTTGTGTCCACAAATGAAATATTCGGCAAGCATTATGACTTTTGCCACAATAGCTACTACTCTCATCCCATTTTACAGATAAGAAAACTAAGGGACAGTGTTATTAAATTACTAGCCCAGAATCACACACCCAATAAAGAGTGACTCTCCAGAGTACGTGATCATAATTTTAACACTATTAATTCATTTAATTCTCACAACTATGGCCTTAGGAATTTTTTATTTCTCATTTTACACATGACAACACTCAGTTCCAGCTAAGTGTCAAAGACAGAATTGAAATCTAAGTATGCATACTTTTTGACCCTCTAACAGACCCTTTAACCTTAACATTTCCAAAACTGGAATCAGAAAATATATTCTCCTTCCTAAAATCTGCTGCTCTCCCTGTATTCTCTGGCCAAGTTAACAAGTGACCATTTATTTAAGCTCCTCTTAAGGATAGTTCTATATCCATAAACAAGCATAGTTGTCCTTGTGGTCAGATGTCCCTCCTAAAATCAAGTCTTCAAAAGTTGTCTGAAACCATCTAACAAAGAAAAACTTCGGCATGTTCCTTGAGGTTAGGGTGTGTTCCTAAGAACCTTTTATCTCTCCAGCAACTTGCAAATAATAGGAATTTGTTGTTTATGCCAATTATAAGGAGGATGATTTCATGGCTTTTTAAATTAACATCTTTATATGCAGATAACAATCACCTTGAAAGACTGATTGCTAATGTTCAAATTGCCTTTAGTGCAAAACTGACAAATTTTAGACTAAATTGCTGTTGGCTATGTTTTCAAAAAGGTAGATCTTAATAATGACATTTAATTTTTCTTTTTTGAACAAATGAATGAGTTGCAAGACTGTTTCTACAAAGACAGAGCACTATATAAATTCCACATGAAAGCAAGCCCTAATTTAAAAAATAATACCCTAATGATACCTAATTACTTCCTTGAGAATAAGCAGCAACCTAATTAGTCACCTTTATCTTCATATGCACATGGAATTGCTATTGTGAATAAAGCATACAAAGCACAGTCCATTTTAACAATTCTCTGCACTGGAGGAAAGTGAGAAGTTTGGGTGAAGCAGGCACGGTAATTTATGACAAATCATTAAAATTTCTAATGGTATTTGATTCATTTTTTGGAGGGGATGGATCAAATAATTAATAAGAGTTTGGAAAAATTCCCACTGCCAGTTACACAGAATTATTTTAGAGCTAAACTTAAAGCATTTCTTATAAAGCTAGATAAAATGCAGTTTCAAGAGACAGTGTATCTGTGTATGTCAGACATTTCTCTGCCATAGCAAATGGCAACTATTAACTCCACACATTGAGATTTTATCCAGAAAGAACTTGGAAATCTCTTCTCAGTTAGATAATGTCTTCTCAGAAATGGGTTGTGGACAGGACAGATTAACCAAACTGACAACTGCTCAACTGAGTTCCTGGAGGTGAACCTTTGCAGACAGAAAGGAAAATAAAAGTTCCCATGTCTTCACCACTGCCACAGTGAATGGCTTAAAAATCAGTTTGAAAGATGTTATAAATAAATAAACAAACAAACAAATAAATAAATAAATATTTTTAAAAAATCAGTTTGTACCATCTTGTATAAAATCTGAAGTGAGAAAGGCAAGGCATATTCTTTCCTTGGGCACTGCAGAAGAGTTAGCCCTTATCTTTATTGTTAATAATGTAAATCTTTAGAAATATTCGAAGTGTCCATTCAAGCCAAGTGAAAACAACTCTATTTCATGGTAAATTGCAAATAAGTTTCCATGGAAGGTGAAGACAATATTCCTGATTACTACTGGACTTTTATGAGTATGAATTTTTTATATTCTTTGGCTTTTCTGAGAAGGTACTTTTAGAGAAACTTTGTCATCAATTTCTTTGTTGCAAATTACCACAAATTTAGCAACTTAAGACAACAAGTTTTGTAAGCACACAGTCCCTGTGAGACAGGACTCTGGAAATTTGCTTAGCTGATTCTCATATTAAGGGTCTCATAGGCTGTCATCAGAGTTAGCCAAGGCAGGGTCCTCATCTGGAGGCTCCACTACAAAAGGATCTGCTTCCAAACTCCTAGTTCTTGGGCAAAATTCATTTCCTTGGAGTTGCAGGACTGAGAGCCTTAGTGTTTTGCTGGCTGGAGGCTAGAGGCCAGCCTCAGCTCCTAGAGGCTGTCCAAAGTTTTTGCAGTTGCTTGCCATGTGGGATTCCCCAACCTGATTATGAACTTCATCAAGTTGACCAGGAGAGTCTCTGAGACAAATGGGCTAGCAAAACAGAGTCTTATATAACAGAGCATAATCATAGGAGTGACATTCCATCACTCTTGCTCTATTATACAGTGTTAGAGGAAAGTCACAGGTCCTCCCTCATTTAAGGGGATGAGAGTATACACGGACATGAAGACTAGGTGGCAGAGATCTTGGGGGTGGGCGCCCTAGAAACTGTTCAGTCTTTTCACCTGTTTATCATGGAGCTTTGTTTCCTCTGTTCCAGCAAATGTATTGTTGTAAATTCTTAAGTGCAACTACTGAATTAAGACTTTTGCTTAGAAGGAGGTTTTTTGTTTTTTTTTTTTAAACCATGTCTGCACTCCTCATCTCTCAACTTTCTGTGATGACTTTTATACTCCACTGTCTTCCAGTCTCCTGCCTTTTTCACTAGGACTATGTGTTTTTCAAATTCTCAACAGCTGTGTATACTCAATTGTGATAAGTAAAAGTCTGGGAGGTCCAGTTCCCAGGCAGAGCCCTTAGGCCTGAATCAGTCTCTTAATGATGATGATCAGATTGCTTTTTTCCCTTACATTCATTTTAGTGTAACCTCTACTAACCACATCTCTTTAGACTACTGAATTTCTCCTCCCTTTAGTAACTGGTTAGAGAATAGCTTTTGAAATTCCATCCTTAGATTCTTGGATCCTTGGATCAGCTATCCACAAAAAGGCTTCATTGTTAAGAATTTGCCCCAAACCCCTGGATTCCACCCCTCTCACACATATGTTTGAATGGTTAAAATTAATTAGCTTTCTAAACAATTTGATGTTCAAAATTTTATACCTGCCTTTGCACCTGGCATCTAGGGAGGTCCTGCTCAAAGAAATGTTTCTCTTCTCTCCAAATAAACCACAAATGGCAGGAAATTCATTTGGTAAGCTATAGCTTTAAAAGTATACAGAACGATTATTTTCTGATTTTTTTCTGATTGCTAAGATTATTTTGACTTTTAGAAAAAAAGTATATCAGGATTAGTTCAGCTGTTATGAAGATCATTTATAACAAGAATTGCTTAGTAGTCTATTCCAGATATCTATCTTCAGACCACGTTCTATGCTTCCAAGCAGCATTGCACTTCATTCTGAAAAACATATTCATCCTACCTTCTCAGAAAAAAAAAAAGTCTCCTTTCTATCATTATTCACAACATGACCCTTTGGGTCTTCAACAGTGTGTTACTAACTTCACACTCACCTCCACTAATGTTCTCCTCTCCCCCCTTCCCACCTGAGCAGTTCTCTAGCCATCTACTGGATACATCTAAAGCATTCTTTGGATTTTAGAAGTTGATTCTAGTCTTTTATATCATTTCTTGTCTCTGATTTTCTAAGATAATAGCCAGATTAAATTTTTCTAATGATTATAAAATTTCCATTATGAGTTTCATCTTTACGTGGAAACTCTTTATTTAATTCCAATATCTTTAAATAATTGTAGGCAGATTCCTCTTTTCAAAGCTTATATATTAAAATATTTTTTTCTTTAAAAAATATTGGTTGTGCTATCAGTTACTGAAAGAGGGATTATGGGTCTGTCTATTTCTCCCTTTATTTCTCTTGAGTTTTGTTTTATATATTTGGAGGCTACATTATTATTTGCATGCAAATTTAGAATTGTTGTAACTTTTTGATAAACTGATCTTTTTTTTGTTTTTACTGGGATCAGTTCTCTTTGAATTGTTTTTTTTTTTTTTTCCCTTAAACTCTACACTTGTTGATATTAATGCAACTACACCAGTTTACTTTTGGTTAGTACTTGCATGGTATAACTTTTTCTATCTTTTACTTTCCTCATTTCTGTATCCTTATATTGGACAGGTCTCTCTTGTAAGCAGCATATGATTTTCTTTTTTAATCCAGTGCATTAGTGTTTGTCTTTCAATTGGAGTATTTACTCTGCTTACATTTAATATAGTTGCTCACATATTCAGCATCTTAATGCTCATTTTCTGTTTGTCCCTCTTATTTTCTGTTACTTTTCTTTCCTTTCTTACCTTCTCTGGCCAACCTGAAATTACATACCCAGCAAAATATATCCTTTGAATATTTTAAAATATTATTATTTTACCTTGTGGGAGAAATAGCTCGAACTACTTATTTGCAGAGCACATGTAAAATCAAGTTCATCATCTCCCTCTGCTATATTTTTATTTTGCTATGTCATTCTGTTACCAACCAGGGTTCTTGGTCTCCTTAATCAATAGAAATTTATCAGAGTCCAGACAAGAAATTCAGGCAAGGCTTGACTGAGGCTCCTGCTGAAGCAGGAGGGAGCAAAAACAAGTAACAGTTTCCTTTGCTTGCTCCCTGAGCGGGGTGGCAAGCTGGTTCCTTCTATGGGGTGAGGGTAGGGGTGGGCCCAGGGGTTGGACCGGGGGTGTGGCTTAGGTGCTCTCCCCACTGCCTTGATGGTGTTACATGCAGGGTGCATGTGTAGTACCATGCTTTTGCTCCTGGCTCCTCAGAAGCGGCAGTTGGGATTTTGTTCTTTTTGTATCCTGTTGTTCATAATTTGCCCCAACAGTGCATGAACACAGTTATTTTTAGTCCCTTGTGGTTTCTTTTTGTTTTCTATAACATGTTATTAGAGTATAATTGCTTTATAATGTTGTGTTAGTTTCAGCTGCATAACAAAGTGAATCACCTATACATATACATATATCCCCATATCTCCTCCTTCTTGCATCTCCCTCCCATCCTCCCTATCCCACCCCTCGAGGTGGTCACAAAGCACCGAGCTGATCTCCCTGTGCTATGTGGCTGCTTCAAACTAGCTATCTATTTTATATTTGATAGTGTATATATGTCCATGCCATTCTCTCCCTTTGTCCCAGCTTATTTCTAGATTCCACATATATGCGTTAATATACAATATTTCTTTTTTTCTCTCTTTCTAACTTCACTTTGTATGACAGACTCTAGGTGCATCCAACTCACTACAAATAACTCAATTTTGTTTCTTTTGATGGATGAGTAATATTCCATTGTATATACATGTGCCACATCTTCTTTATCCATTCATCTGTCGATGGACACTTA
>NC_041226.1:28407428-28411654 GCF_002837175.3 Physeter macrocephalus | reverse complement strand
TCTTCTGCCCATTTTTGGATTGGGTTGTTTGGTTTTTTTTGATATTGAGTTGCATGAGCTGCTTGTATATTTTGAAGATTAATTCTTTGTCAGTTGCTTCATTTTCAAATATTTCTCCCATTCTGAGGTTTAGTGTTCTAATTTCATTCTTTTACATGTAGCTGTCCAGTTTTGCCAGTACCACTTATTGAAGAGCAAGTCTTTTCTCGATTGTATATTCTTTCCCACTTTATCAAAGATAAGGTGACCGTACATGCATGGGTTTGTCTCTGGGCTTTCTATCCTTTTCCATTGATCTATATTTCTGTTTCTGTGCCAGTACCATATTATCTTATCTTGATTACTGTAGCTTTGTAGTGTAGTCTGAAGTCAGGGAGCCTGATTACTCCAGCTCCGTTTTTCTTTTTCAAGATTGCTTTGGTTCGTTGGGGTCTTTTCTGTTTCCATACAAATTGTGAAATTTTTTGTTCTAGTTGTGTGAAAAATGCCATTGATAGTTTGATAGGGATTGCATTGAATCTGTACATTGCTTTCAGTATTATAGTCATTTTCACAATGTTGATTCTTCCAATTCAAGGACATGGTATATCTCTCCATCTGTTTGTATAGTCTTTAATTTCTTTCATCAGTGTCTGATAGACTTCTTCATACACGTCTTTGGTCACCTTAGGTAAGTTTATTCCTAGGTATTTTATTCTTTTTGTTGCAATGGTAAATGGAGTATTTCCTTAATTTCTCTTTCAGATATTTCTTCACTATTGTATAAGAATGCAAGAGATTTCTGTGCATTAATTTTGTATCCTGCTACTTTACCAAATTCGTTGATTAGCTCTAGTAGTTTTCTAGTAGCATCTTTAGGATTCTCTTTGTATAGTATCATGTCATATGCAAACAGTGACAGCTTTATTTCTTCTTTTCCAATTTGGATTCCTTTTATTTCTTTCTCTTCTCTGATTGCTGTGGCTAACACTTCCAAATCTAAGTTGAATAATAGTGGTGAGAGAGTGTTGGATTCTGTTTGCTAGTATTTTGTTGAGAATTTTTGCATCTATGTTTATCAGTGATATTGGCCTGTAGTTTTCTGTTTTTTGACACCTTTGTCTGGTTTTGGTATCAGGGAGACAGTGACCTCATAGAATGAGTTTGGGAGTGTTCTTTCCTCTGCTATATTTTGGAAGAGTTTGAGGACAGGTGTTAGCTCTTCTCTAAATGTTTGATAGAATTTGCCTGTGAAACCGTCTGGTCCTGGACTTATGTTTGCTGGAAGATTTTTAATCACAGTCTCAATTTCGGTGCTTGTGATTGGTCTGTTTATATTTTGTATGTTTTCCTGGTTCAGTCTCAAAAGGTTGTGCTTTTCTAGCAATTTGTCCATTTCTTCCAGGTTGTGCACTTTATTGGCATGTAGTTGCTGGTAATAATCTCTCATGCTCCTTTGTATTTCAACACTGTCAGATGTTACTTCTCCTTTTTCATTTCTAATACTGGTGATTTGTGTCTTCTCCCTTTATTTCTTTTTTTTTTTTTTTTTTTTGTGGTACGCGGGCCTCTCACTGCTGCGGCCTCTCCCGTTGCGGAGCACAGGCTCCAGACGCGCAGGCCCAGCGGCCATGGCTCGCGGGCCCAGCCGCTCCGCGGCATGTGGGATCCTCCCAGACCGGGGCACGAACCCGGTTCCCCTGCATTGGCAGGTGGACGCGCAACCACTGCGCCACCAGGGAAGCCCCCTCCCTTTATTTCTTGATGAGACTGGATAATGATTTATCAATTTGTTTATCTTCTCAGACAACCAGCTTTTAGTTTTATAATGAGTTTGGGAGTGTTCTTTCCTCTGCTATATTTTGGAAGAGTTTGAGGACAGGTGTTAGCTCTTCTCTAAATGTTTGATAGAATTTGCCTGTGAAACCGTCTGGTCCTGGACTTATGTTTGCTGGAAGATTTTTAATCACAGTCTCAATTTCGGTGCTTGTGGTTGGTCTGTTTATATTTTGTATGTTTTCCTGGTTCAGTCTCAAAAGGTTGTGCTTTTCTAGCAATTTGTCCATTTCTTCCAGGTTGTGCACTTTATTGGCATGTAGTTGCTGGTAATAATCTCTCATGCTCCTTTGTATTTCAACACTGTCAGATGTTACTTCTCCTTTTTCATTTCTAATACTGGTGATTTGTGTCTTCTCCCTTTATCAGCTTTTAGTTTTATTGATCTTTGCTATTGTTTCCTTCATTTCTTTTTCATTTATTTCTGATCTGATTTTTATGATTTATTTCCTTCTGCTAACTTTGGGGTTTTTTTGTTCTTCTTTCTCTAATTGCTTTAAGTGTGTGATTAGGTTTTTTATTTGGTATTTTTCTTGTTTTTTGAGCTAGGATTGTATTGCTATAAACTTCCATCTTAGAACTGCTTTTGCTGCATCCCATAGGTTTTAAGTTGTCATGTTTTCATTGTCATTTGTTTCTAGGTATTTTTTGATTCCTCTTTGATTTTTTTTAGTGGTTGCTTGGTTATTTAGTAGTGTATTATTTAGCCTCCATGTGTTTGTATTTTTTACAGTTTTTTTTTTTTACTGTAATTGATATCTAGTCTCACAGTGTTGTGGTCAGAAAAGATACTTGATATGATTTCAAATTTCTTAAATTTACCAAGGCTTGATTGGTGTCCCAAGATATGATCTATCCTAGAGAATATTCCATGAGTAATTGAGAAGAAAGTGTATTATGTTTTTTTTTAAATGGAATGTCTTATAAACTTCAATTAAGTCCATCTTGTCTAATGTGTCATTTAAAGCTCGTGTTTTCTTATTTATTTTCATTTTGCATCATCTGTCCATTGGTGAAAGTGGGGTGTTAAAGTCCCCTACTATGACTTTGTTACTGTCGATTTCCCCTTTTATGGTTGTTAGGATTTGCCTTTTGTATTGAGGTGCTCCTATGTTGGATGCATAAATATTTACAACTGTTATGTCTTCTTCTCGGATTGATCCCTCGATCATTATGAATAGCGGTACATGGGCCTCTCACTGTTGTGGCCTCTCCCATTGTGGAGCACAGGCTCCGGACACACAGGCTCAGTGGCCATGGCTCATGGGCTTAGCCGCTCCGTGGCATGTAGGATCTTCCCGGACTGGGGCATGAACCCATATTCCCTCCATCGGCAGGCAGACTCTCAACTACTGCACCACCAGGGAAGCCCTCCCTTGCTTCTTTTAATATGTTTTTAAAGTCCATTTTGTCTGATATGAGAATTGCTCCTCCAGCTTTCTTTTGCTTTCCATTTGCATGGAATATTTCATCTATCCCCTCACTTTCACTCTATGTGTGTCCTTAGACCTCCATCGGCAGGCAGACTCTCAACTACTGCACCACCAGGGAAGCCCTCCCTTGCTTCTTTTAATATGTTTTCTTTGTATTTAATTTCTGATAGTTTGATTGATATGTGTCTTGGCATGTTTCTCCTTGGATTTATTCTGTTTGGGACTCTCTGCACTTCCTGTAGTTGACTGACTATTTATTTTCCCATGTTAAGGAAATTTTCAACTATAAGCTCTCCAAATATTTTCTCAGACTCTTTCTATTCTTCTTCTGGGACTCCTATATTTCAAATATTGGTGCATTTAATGTTGTCCCAGAGGTCTCTGAGACTGTCCTCATTCTTTTCATTCTTTTTGTGTATTCTGCTCTTTGCATGGAATATTTCATCTATCCCCTCACTTTCACTCTATGTGTGTCCTTAGATCTGAAGTGGGTCTCTTGTAGACAGCATATGTATGGGTCTTGTTTTTGTGTCCATTCAGCCAGTCTATGTCTTTTGGTTGGAGCATTTAATCCATTTACATGGATCCATTTGATATGTATGTTCCTATTACCAGTTTTGTAATTGTTTTGGATTTGTTTTTGTAGGTCTTTTCCTTCTTTTGTGTTTCCTTCCTAGAGAAGTTCTTTTAACATTTGTTGTAAAGCTGGTTTGGTGCTGCTGAATTCTCTTAAGCTTTGCCTGTCTGTCAAGGTTTTAATTTCTCTGTCGAATCTGGATGAGATCCTTTTTGGGTAGAGTAATCTTGGTTGTAGGTTTTTCCCTTCCATCACTTTAAATTTGTCTTGCCACTTGCCTCTGGCTTGCAGAGTTTCTGCTGAAAAATCAGCTGTTCACCTTATGGGGATTCCCCTGTATGTTATTTGTTGATTTTCCCTTGCTGCTTTTTTTTTTTTTTTTTTTTTTTGCGGTACATGGG